>NW_010254564.1:0-51363 GCF_000690775.1 Eurypyga helias
GACCGCCCGCCGCGCCCCCACGCCCCGCGGGAGGGGAGGCTGTGTGTCTCCTTTATCCCTGCCCTCGCTTTGTGTGCGGCGCGCTTTCACCCTACCGGGCATCGCACGGCGACCCAGGCGAAGCTGAACGCTCCCCGCAACAGCCCGGGCCGAGGGTTGACAATTTCCACGCGAACAGGTACAGTAAAACGCGCGTTTGACGCGCTGCGTTTAAGCATTAAAATAGTTGACAGGGCACAGCATAAGCGCTCAGGGTAAATAATCATCTCTATTTAGGAAGCAGGGATAGCCGTTATACACGTCAGCTGGTTTTCCGACAATAAAGCCCAAAGCCCCACTGGTTTACAAAAAGCTAACCCCTGACACCATCACAATTACTGCCGGCGTTTATAAACACATTCTTAATGGGTTAAAGGCTTTTATTAGATGAGTTTCCAAGACTGCACATTGCAATCACCATGTAAACCCACTTCATCCTACTTGGAATAACAGATTTTTTTTTCATTTCAATTAGAAGTAGGAAGAAAAGGAGACATTTGTGAACAATTTGACTCTGCTTATAAAAATTCCCACTCTTCAAGAGCTGTCATTATCTCATATCTCAACTGCCTCAGGAGTCAGGAATAAAAGCTAGAAAGCACACGCATCACACTGCAACCTAAAGCTCCCTGAAAATCATTTAAAGGCATTAAATATATCTAACTGCGCATGCTGCATTCCACACACAGAAATTCTGAGTACTGGTTTGAGGAAGATCTTTCCATCCCTTCCTAGTCAATTAACGGGGATTGGCTCAGTACGTATAACAAATCAATGGCATTTCCTTGGTCACTGTTATCCTTTTCTAGGGTTACAGCAGGTTTTTCACCTTTGAGTAGAGCTTGCAGACAAAGCTCTGCTGCTCCACCACTCCAAGTGGAATTTCTGCTCCCAGGGTCCAAGGGCAGCGGTGTCACAGCAGAGTCCCAGGCAGAGACCTAAGGTTCACTGCAGTGGTTTTTACACATTTCATCCCTCAGCATTCTTGCCCTCCTTCCCTTGTGCAAGTGCTAGTTTGTCTGAAAATGGGTATTACAGGAGGAAAGTGGTCTGGGGAAGGAGGGGAGGGGACACTCACCAGGAAACAAGTAACTAGGTTAAGATTTGACATGTCAGAGTTGAAACATGCCAGGATATTTAAATAGTTGTTTCAACAGTAACACTAATTTCACCTTGTTTCTTCCTCTCTGTGTTTTCTTTAAAAAGATGGATGGACATCCACATGCCTCCAGTTGCAGTTGGGGATGAGCCTGTGCTAGCATCAGGCAAAAGTACCCCCCAGCTCTCATGACTCACATATTTCTGTGCCATGATTACTGTCCAACAGCACTTTTTGATCAAAAAAGGGTACCTGCTGATTGGGCAGCCTGATTCTGCAGCTTTGGGCTGGGAAACATTAAACTACTGAAGTAATTATTTACACACAAAGTAAGTATTAAACCAAAACCAGTCTGCATTACAAGAATACCATTTCATCATGATTAGTTCACTAACTTTTTTGTTAATAAGCAACATGAAACAGATTGCACATCTAGTTCCTTGCTTCTTAATGCGTTAATACAGTCACTGACTCTACAAAAAAAAAGTGATCTTCAGCAAGTGAAGACAGAAGCAGTTTTTCTATCACTTTATTACACTAACCTACTATGGTTACTGTCATAATACTCCCTACAGGCAGGCTACAGCCGTTGCTTTTGAAAATGTAGAGGTCATGAGTTTTTGAACAATAGATTAGAGCTTGGAAAGGTTTCAAGATCACATCCATATCTATGTATCTATACATACACCGGTACCTTAACACACGGTGGAAGCCCAGTATTTTCATAAAAATTTTCTTGAAGCTATTTTTATATATATAAAAAACCCCACATTTGGATACTACGACTTCATAAATCAGCATTTAGGGATCTAGATCTATGTTTATAATCCAGGCAACCATCCATCCAGGTAAAAGAGATGGAGTTTTTCCTGTGGCCTGCACATAGAACTTAACAATATACATGCACCCACAACCTTTCCTTCTCTTCACTGACATAAGCAATTAGGTAGAAGCTACAAGAGGCTTAATCCAAGTGCAGATTATGGTTCCAGTTCAGCAAACAAAGCACAAAGAGTGAGAACCGAGATTTCCTAAAAGCTTCACAGAAGACCTAGAAACAGTTTCTGTTGCATGCTCTCTATAGCCATAAAATTCCTCCTGGCAACACCCACTGAAATCGTGACATCAAGGATGGGAACTGGACCCACAGTGCAGCTGCCAGGGACTGAATAACCTCCGATAGGCCCCCAAGTCCAGAAACAGGCAGCTGAAATGCTGGCTGCAGTCCTACTCATACAAAAATTTAAGTGCAAAGCATAGAGTTATACTGACCCTACAGTGAGTATGTAAGTGTTTAAAGACAACCACTTGCCTGCGCTGTGTCAGAGCAAAGCTGAAAACAGAACACCTCATTTGGTATCTTTACTCAAATCCTACTCCCACATTAATTCAATGAGCTTCCTGATCTCACTGTAGTACCGGGAGAACAGTTGCTCACATCAAAATCCATCAGAGCTGAAAGAAAACTAGTACACACCACTTCTTCACCAGTACAATGGTAACAACCTTCAGTGTGGAGACAGAAATAACATGCATTATCCTCAGCCTTATCTACAGATAGATACTGTATCAACATATCATTCACCATTGTAATTTAGCTTTTCCTGCTCTTTTCCTTCACAAACTAGTTCCCAGCTGTCTCATATCACCTCCACAGAATATAAAACATATCTCCATTGGAGCAACATTTAATTCTTATGAATTCTTCAATCAAGAACTGTTATTTGCATACATTTCATTAAAATTCATTGTTTTAGGAAAAATAAATTTGCATTGTAAAACTGGTTTAAAAGCATATACTATATAATTAATATTAAAATATATCAGCATCCATAGACAAGAAATGTCAAAAGACCAGATCCTAGTTAAGAAGCAATTACGTTATTAAAATCAGCATTTTATTTCCTTTATTGAGTTGTAATTGTTCCTAGATATATTTGACTACTCAAATAGGAAAACACCTACTGTTCAACCATCCTGAATATCATTAATAATTAATAATCTTTCTGATCCTCATTTTATTTCTGTAATCACATGATGGCATATTTAAATGAAAAATGCTGTATTACGAATGCAAATTGGACTGCTCTAATCAAAGAAAGCATCATCCATCAATAAACAGCACTCTAAGGTCTTCAGTTTAAAAAGTCCAATTTTTTTTTTTTCCCCAATAGGTTTGCTGAAATGCAAAACAGTAGGTAAACAGAATGAATATTTGTACATGAGTATACTGAAGTATAGACTGTTTAACGCTTTTTCCAAGGTTCCTGGTGACCACAAGCCTGGATAAAAAACCCTGATGTCTGTTTCCCAAGACAGGGGTTGCATAACTGTAGACTGTATAAAATAATGAATTGATTTAAGTATTTAAGATGTGGCATGTGTTTAAATAAAACAATCAGAAAAGAATTTTAGAAATGTTTTTTAAGGTGTATTTGGGAAAGTTTTACCACAGGAAATATATATCCTTTTTTCTACAGTTGCCCTTTGAGGCATTTTGCTCATCACAAGTCGTATAGCCATAAAATGGGATAAAAAAAAGAAAAGTAATTCTGATTTTCTTAAAAACAAATATTTAAAATTTTTTAAAGGAAACCCTGAAGCCCTTTTGTAATTAGAGATGGAAGTGCGTTAACTTAATAAGACTAGATCCCTTATGTTTTACAGCAGTGTTAAGGATGCTACTGAATTCCTGGAGCTATTTCCACACTATTTCCCATCCCATATTTAGTATTTTACTTTCTGATAGTAAAAAAGCAGTAATTAAGGTATCTTCTTAATCTCAAATATGAAATCTTACTAAAATTCTATTAAGCTACCTTTATGCTGTTTGTACATACAGTTTTAAATTAATTTTAGCTACATTTCAAGTAAAGCTGAAAAAACAGCCTGAAAGAGAGACTCATTTTCCTTTTCTACTTGTTTGGTTACTGACTGGATTCATTGACATAACGTATGTTGTAACCCCTATATACTTTGTTGTCACTTATCCCAAGAAAACATCTCAAATTGTATGATGTATTGAGCAGACATTAATTCAGGTGAACTATAATATGGATGAGTTCTCTGTTTTCAGATCTTTAACACAGTATTTCAGAGGAAAAGGTGAACTTGAGCTCATGAAGACAAAGTATACAAGGCTGTCCCAAAAATGAGTTCTTAAATGTCCAGTTTAACAGAAAATAGCAAACCTTCAAAACAAAACTGACACAAATTGGTGTCTTAAAGGTTATCCTTCCAATTCTTAAAATCAGGAAGGCATCAACTATAACCTGAAGCAAAACAAAAAATCAGAAGCTGTTACTGAAACGCACTATGCCCTCAGAGCATGCCAAGAATATTGCTGAGACAATTAATAGTTTATCTGGTCAATTTGTACTTGAAAGTTTTCCAGTCCAGACTGTGTCATGTACTGACAGCTCCATTAAATAGTTACATTAATTCATAGACCTAAGCAGGAATTCAGATTAAGCGGATTTAAATTGTGAAGAACATCCCAGGACACCTAGTTTCCAGCATCCCCCCCAAAAATCCATTTTTGTCTCCATTCTGAGCTGCAGAACCCTATAAGCCTGAGCTCCTGTGAATGTGAAGTGTCAGTCCTGTCAAAATGCAGAGGCCTGAACAATGCCAGAACTTTAAGAATATATAGCAATAAGATGGGAATTTTACAAGAAATTTTCTGCTTCTGCATTTATTGGAAAAAAACCCCACACTTGTCTTTTTGTATATTCTACCCTTGTGTATGAAAGTTCAAATATGAGACTGATGACCATATAATAAGAAGGAAATGTTTTCTCAACTTTTCTACAAGAGCAGGAGAATTAGAATTCTAAAGTGAAAATTTTATTAAATTCTCAGTAACAGGTTCCTCACATACTGCCTTTTATAGAGGAAGCAAATAGACAAATAGTAAGGATAAAAAAATTCTTTCCCCTGCTTAGATACCAACAGTCATTTCCTCTAGGCTGAAAGTATGTGAGTATTTCTCAAACATCACTGTTAGATATTTAGGAAGACGAGCTGTCACTCAGTCTTTCAAGCCTACTCTTCCCTCAGTTTATAATATGTAAAGACAAAATGTTCACCACCTCCAGTTTTATCCTTCATCCTTTAGCCTTCTCCCTACCTATAACCTAAAGCCATTATCGCTGAGCTATTTGCTAGTGTTGTGCCAAACTGCAGCTTCTCATCTGCAGCACTTGCACTCCTTCCTTAAACCCCCGCTTCAGATTTGCAGCTCCTTGGAAGTAGCCACCAGAAAGGCCCAGCCCCATGTATCCCCATGTGGCAGTCTACCGCTCCCCCTTCACTGCAAAATCCTGCTTTGTATCCTTTCTTGGCACCTTATTTCCACTACATTTATAGACTGACTCTTTCATACTCTAGTAATTGGGACACGCATCCCTTTTCTCCTATTTGAGAAACACTTCTTAACTTCTAATCACTACATTTATAAAATACCAGCTGTGAGAAACGGAAAAAAAAAAAATATGGTAAGAAGAAGAGTTTGCTGGTGGGAAAATGGAGCAGGAACATGGATTTTCAAGTGTTGCCCACAGTTCTCAGCACTAACACACCTGGAGCTCCTCATCTATCCAGACCTGCTTGGAAGAAAGGCTCAAACCAAGAAGAATCAATTCCAACTGCTATTTCCATGCAACTTGAAATATATAGGGACAGCTGAGTCATTGCTAATAATTAAGATATGATGGTGTTTGTTGGTTTGGGTTTTGGGGGGATTTATTTATTTATTTTTTAAAGATCGATTTTTCCATATCTGTATTCCTTTTTCCCTATAGCCTCAATCTTTCAGCCACCTGCATGTTTTGTTGTGAGGTTTTTTTGGGGGTGGGTGTGTGTGTGTGTGTGTGTTTGGGGTGTGTGTGTTTTTTTTTTTTTTCTACCCCAGGCATCAGCATCCAACAAACTCTAAATCTTTTCCTTAATGGGTCTCTTTGACCAATCTGGTTTTGTTCAATCTGGCACAGGAAAAAAAAAAGAAGAAAATAAGTAACCAAAATCATCCTTAATTGATCTCTTCCCAGCTCCCCCTCCCCATACTTTCAACATTGCATGATGCTGAGAGCCAGATGATAACCAGCTGACTAAAAATAGAAAACACTTCCCCAGACACACAACCATACTTGTGGCTCTCCACCCATAAACGGTTGTTCTTGCCTGATTAGATTGGCTTATTAAGTGACAGAAAGCTGGTTGGGCTAGTCCTATCTGCCTCTGACACTCTCAGAGCTCACCAGAGGACATTTAAAAGTTTGCTCTTCCGTACAGGTTAGAATTCACACGCCTTGCACGGAGGAATTTGCTCTCCTGCACAGTTCTCCTGGAAAAAATTTAACTATTCAAAACCTAAGCTCAAAAGCATCTGAAAGAAATGCCATCAGCTATGATACTTCAGACTGTTGCTTGTTAAAAGCGGCAAGATTTGGGAAAAAAAAGTAGCATATAGGTATGACAAAACTAGTTAACCATCATATTTTCCAAAGTTCTTTGAGGCCAGGATGTTTTAAATAAACTCCTTGTAAAGTGGGTTTACATTTTATCAATTCTGGGAACTTGGCAGCACCTCTCTGTGCCAGATGAGGTCACCAATCAATCTCAGAACACCTCTGACAAAGTATAAATACCATAGCAGAGTATGTCTAAGTCACACTAACATGTCTGGCTGGCATAACTACAAGAGCAAAGTTGATAAGGTACCAACCAGCTTATCCACAGCATTCTTTTCACCAAGAGGTCATTTCTGCTTTTGTGCTACCAAGTGAAACAATGCCAAAGCATTCCAGAACTACTTAACAAATAACAGCAGCACCTACCTCAGCTTAGGAGTTACCAGTTTGTGCTTTTCTTGGTAGAAAGAAATTCTACCAAAATTCTTATTTATTTTCCTTAGAGTATAACATAACGCATTAGGAACTTTAGTGGATCACCTGCCAAGTACATCCTTTATCCTAGGAAGCAAATCAACTCAGTGAGAACTTCTAGATTCTGACTGCCTTCTAGCTTGAGCCATGATTGGGCTTCTTAAATTTATTCACTTCCCTTTTTCCTCAAGTGATTTTCCACTCAGTCTTAATTTTTGGCCTTGAACAGTGGTAAAGTTATGAAACAGGCCAGTTCTGGGCTTCCTTGTACAGGAGAGGCACTGACATACCAGAGTCCAACGAAGGAGCACAAAGATGACCAAATGACAGGAGCATCTCTCCTGTGTGGAACACTTGAGAGGTCTGGAACTGTTCAGCCCAGAGAAAGCTCCGTGATGGGAGTCTGACCAATGCATACACAGACCTGAAGGCTGTCTTGTTTACACCCTCCCATGTTATTTCCAGTGGTGCCCAGTGACAGGACCAGAGACAACAGGCACGAACTGAAATACAGGAGAGTGTCTGAACATCAGAAAACACTTCTTTAATGGGCAGGTGACTGAGCACTGCCACAGGTTGCCCAGGGAGGTTGTGGAGTGTCTGTCATAGGAGATACTCAAAAGCCTTCTGGACATCATCCTGGACAACTGACTCTAAGTGTCCCTGCTCGAGCAAGGGTGTTAATATCAGGCAATCTCCAGAGGTCCCTTCCAACCTCAACCATTCTCTGATAGAACAAAAAAAAATTGCCCATGATTTTACTTTTAAATAAATATTGGCATTTATTCCTCTCTGACACAAAAACTTAGATCTTTGATTTCTCCAAATAGAATCAGACTCAGAACAGCAGAAACACAAAAGGTGATACCAGATTCTCCAATATGGGAACTTTGGGATACTACAATCTCCTCACATCTAACTTTAAGGAGGTAGCAGTGATGAATTTGCTCAGCATCGCTTTCTGAAACAAGCTGCAGATGTAGTGTAGGAGGAAAATAACAACTGTATTCACACACAAGAGGAAAGAAAACAAGACAACTCAAATGTATTTGAGATTTAGAAGCTCATAACACTGATATTGTTTCCATAGTAACTAATATACTTTAAAGCAGGGAAAAAACCAGGGTGAGGATTTTAAAGAACAGCATCACATACAGATTAAAAGCAGATACTGCCCACTGATGATCTGAGGTTTGGACTGATGAATTTACACAGTTTATTACAGGAAGTATCACTTGCTAAGGAGTCAAGATCCGATGAAACTACCCTCCTAACAAAGTAAGAGTGGAAGAATAAAAACAGTAAAACACCTCTGGTACTTGACAGCCCGTCTCCCAACTCTTTAGCCGGCTAAACCCAAGATGAACACTACACTACCAGTTGATGCAGTTGTACCTCATGCACTCAACCACTCACTGTCAAAGGCGGCGTCCAACATTATCTCCCTCCTTAGTCACCTACGTGACCCCAAAAGAAAGGCAGGACACAATAGATAAGCAGCATGCATTGCACTAAGCTGAATCAGATGGTCTAGCTGGTGTGGAATGTTCACCTTTTTATAACTTCCTTGTCCATGCAGCTGAGAGAGATGATATAATTGGCCTTTCCATAAAAAATACAGGAAAAGGAGACAATGTATACTTATCAAGCTTAGGGAAGAGAAAAGAAGACAATATCCATTCTAGAAATAATATTAAGCCTTGGAAAAATGTTTGGTACAAAGAAGATGGAACTATAATTCTGCCAGATGAAGGCCTTAATTGATCTCTTTCACAATAAATAGTGACAGGCATACAATAAACTGTTTTAATGTCCAGCTGAACATCTCTCCCTGAAAAACTAAACCCACATATACAATTCTCCCATTTATCACCATTTCTGAGAAATGAAACAACATAAGATTGTAACTTAAGTGCTCCCAGACTCAATAAATTGCCTCTGCACCAAGGCAGAAAAACATTATGAACTGTAGTTTTCTATACTACATCAGGCTACATCTGATGCATAGTACAACTTCAGAATTTTCAACCACATAAAAGTTACTTGAGAGCCAAAATCCAATTTCAAGTTTTTCAGCCACTTAGTACAGCTGCATGCATCCGGTTTCATCCTCACACATGGCAAAAGACATGGCTAAAGGAATTTAGAATCAAGTGCCAGACTCCTACCCTTTGCAACTGACTTTTTCAAGAACAGGATTGCAAAGGCTTTCTTGGTTATTATGAAAAGGAGATGTCATGGGGAGATCAGTCTGAAGCTAAGTTTCAGAAGGGTGTTAACAACACTCTCGGGCTCTTAAGAGCTACCCAGTTAGTGTCTATGAAGTGAAATAAGTCCAGTATACTATTTTCAAATACTTGGTTTAGTGAAATAATAATTTTCAAACATGGTGTCAATGATCAGCAGAGAAAGTCAACATCTAAGCCAGAACCACTTCAGTTGATTTGTTTCTCGTGGGATTTCTTTCAAGAACCTTTTCCTTTTAGAAATTAGTACCCTAACATTCATGCAAGAGATAGAATACCTAAAACCCAAGATCTAAAGTAGTTTTGAAGCTGATATAATTCAGTACCCTGGAATTATGAAGAAAATTGTGTCACTTGACTGCTAGTTTTACTTATGTCACCAGAACAAAATAAGGAAAAGCACGATGTTAGTTCCCCCCCTCCCAGTGGAGAAAAGGATGTAGGTGGGGAGTATAATTGACACTAATTATTTGTGGAAAAGGTCAGGGTTACCTTTTACCAACTGCATGAGGCAGCTGATTATCTGTCACATCTTTGGAGCACAGTCACGAAACCATCAGTGACTAAAGGACGAACAGGCCTTGGCTAGCAATCAAACTTGGCAACATTCAATAACACAGCACAGCAGATGTCTTTTTAAAATAGGTAAATTGTAAGGCATTAGATAGTGTAACACTAGATATCCGCAATGCTGAAAAAACTACTTCAATAAAGACTGCTATCTAAGTACCTAATAGTTGACTTGGTAGTTCGATCTTCTCTGCATTTGAAGAGCTAAAAAAAGCTCCTAGATCACAGAATTCCAACTCAGTTTTGAACGGTCACAGAAAGTCTTCAGTTTCTAGAGGATATGTATTTTACTTTTTTTGATACAATAAACCTCAGTTTGAACAAAAGCTGGATATAGAAAGTATAAGACATACAGCTATTTCAAAATATCTGGAAAACAGAACAGATTGAGTAGTTTTAAAAACTGAAGTACCTCAAAAATTTGGGAATTGCTTGCCAGAGTCTGAGAAAACATCCCTATAAAAGATGGAAGCTGTCATACCATATTGTAACTATTATTGTTGATGAAAAACCCAAACTGATATTTGATACATCTTTTCTGATAACTGATTTGTCACTAGGATACTCAGTGTGCCAAGAAAAAAGAAATATTGTTTGTTCCTAAATACACTCCTTGAGAATTTTGCTGTGCATTAAGTAAAATGAAAATTCCTCTCCCTGAGATCCACTTACTGGCTGTCCAGAAAGTGGACTTTACAAGGATAATGTATCTCTCTTCAAAATAGCACTGGCTTCCATTTTAATCTCAAAACTAAGAGAATGGAAGAAATCTGAGTGCCCATAACCCCCTGCTTACCAAGTTAGCTTTTTCTAACAAAATCTTGAATTAAACAGCATAAGAAATTAAGTGGGATTTCCCTTTATGTGATTCTGGACATATACATTATAATCCTTGCAAAATTAGTTTTTTTGGTTTTGGTGGTTTATTTTTCAGTTTCTAGTCAGTTAAGGAACTGCAGGAAGATCAAACGTATAGACGGAATTTTGTTTTGGAACATAAACAGTTAATTTGCAGTTCTGCTAGGCAGTTCTGCAGCAGTCAGTGTAAATGCTATCAGCTCCAGCTTTTGCTTACCCATACATTCAGCACTCAAACAATACGGAGAGACTGCAGCGCAGAACCCCAACATCACTCTTGATGCTGAGGAGTGGCGTGTCCAGGGAATTGTAACAGCCATCTGGGCATTTACACCTCCTCTTCCCAGGGGGTCACAAAACAGGACAAGCAAGAAGAAAAAGTTGGTAGCTTATCTTTAATTCAGGAACAGAGAAAAAGAGGTGTCTCAGTGCCAGCTAGTATTAATACTGCTCAAGATTTCTAAAGACAGATATTTTCAGTAAATTCAAAATACTCAAAGCTGAAAAAAAATTGAACAATGCTTTCATCTTAGGTGCTTTGTATCTCTAGCACTATGGAGAAGCACTTCACAGACAACAATACTGCCACTTTTGAGGCAAATAAGCAAATGTAGACAAGCAGCGTGCCCAAAATCATCTTTATAGGTCAATGACTGCCACATTGAGAAATCAGCTTCCTGCATCTTCCACCATTTTTCTGTCTACCTCCTCAGATAGTCCCTGCCATCTGACACTATACCAGTGCCAACCCCATCAGCCTGCTCAGTGAGAGACGTGACTTGCACTATTACCTCTTTCTGTCAGCAGACCTCTCTATCCTGGCCAAGGCCTTAATCAGTAGTCCCAGTTGCATTTTAACTTCCCATCTGAAAACTCTGATGTTCAGTCAATAAACCTGACTCTATATTCAATATCACTAAAGTAAGTGTGCAAAAGACAGGAGAAATCTTATTTTTGTTTTAATCTGGGGGAGAATTTAAAATATTTTCCTCCCTTTTAATTATGTACTGAGTCATCAGAAAGCTTGATGAACTATCTCCTCCTCCTCCTAGTGGTGTGTTTTTTAGCTAGAGAAACTCTGAATACACTATCACTTTTACATGTACCAAGGGCTTTTTCATTGGCGAAGGTCTAAACTGAAGAAATATTCAATAACCTGATATACAACTGGAAAAGTGAGACTTCATAATTAGCGCTATGAAGAATAAGACATGCAAATAGATATGGAAATAAAATTCAAGGAGAATGAAAATTTTATTGCCTATGGAATGACTCTCAGACTTTGAATAAAGGCAAATCTCAGTTGCATGTTTACACACTGTTTGTCCTCAGACAATTTACTTTTAAGAATTGTGGTATCAGGAAAATAAGTGGCAGTGAGTCAGTCTTAAGAAACAAAAAAAAGTAATTTCAGTTTCATCCATTGTTCAGTAAATTTGTAGATTGTAATGGAAAACACATTCCACAGCCAACTTTCAGTACTTTTGCATCAGAAATTCTCTTACAGCTTACTATTAATAGGGTTTATTTTTAACAAGTCCTTGAGGTATACTTTGAGGTACACTTGAGGTTTTGTTCTGACTGTAATCATGGAGTCCCAAAAGTAAATGTAGGTGAATCAAATTTTTTATTGAAAGGAATTTTTTTTTTAATTAAAAGGAAAAGAATAGGAAAAGCATGATTCACAGCATAGGGAAGAATCTTAAAAGTGATAGTATGGTGACAATTTTTTTCCTGCGAGAAAAGCATTTTTCAAGAGCTCGTGGGAGGTAGATACTCACTGTGTAAAGCCGAAAATTTCAATCTTTCACATTTAGAATTTAGGCAGAAGTTAGAAATTTGAGGGTGAAAAAAAAAAAAGAATCATTCCAAAACTGTGCATTGCCATCAAGTCCTTAAACTAAGTCAGTCCTCCTACTGAAATAAAAGTTTAAAGGAGCAGAATTTTAAAGAGTATCTGGTAAAATAATCACACAGGCTTAGTTTCATTTTTTGGGGATTTTTTTTTTTTTTGGTTGTTTTGTTTTCTAGAACTTTTCATTAAATCCCTTAAGTTCTAGACATTTGATCTTCTGGTTAATCAAATTAATTTTCAAAGTGCCAAGAAACCTCAGGACAACATTCAGTAATCACGTAGCTAAAATATTATACAGCATACTCTTACTACTTTAGACATTTATTTTCCAAAGAAGTGGCTACATTTAGTAAGTGAGCAGGTGAACATATATGTCTGCCTCACTATAAACCAATAAGTGAAAAAAATCTCAGTCATTTACAAAAGGCCATAATTTCCAGGATTCTTCTCCATTTATTTTTTTTAATATATTTTGCTTTACATTTTACATACTTTATTAATGAGAGCTGGTAGCAGAAATAGGTAAAATGGCAGAGACAGAAGTTGCACTGATCATCATATCTGACCTGCACCAAAAGAAACATCAAGCCTTATGCATTAGAGATGTTTTCATAATGGATCAGGATGTGTGTTCCAGGAGTACTGTAAGTGTGACCTCTGTTCAACTAGAGTAGCTGTGGGAACTTTCATAGCTCATGAGAAAATCCTTTAATTGCAATTAGCAGCTACAACTGAATTACCAATAACAACTCTGAACAGAGCATTTACTCTGATTCTGGACAGTTGCAGCTTTCCAAGGAATACTGTGTGTGTATATGTAAGTTCCCATGCTCCAAGTAAAATTTGGCCTAGTGCTCCATACAGAGGAAAGATAATTTAAAAAATGCTGAGAATTTACACTTATCTCCTGTGCAGTAACTGAAAACCTAAGTTTACAGGATAGTTGACTATCTTTGAGGCAGTTGCAAGCATTTTGCCAGAGGATCCTCTAGACAATTGCACTGCAGTTATCAGGACCCTTTCACTACTGCCCTGAAGCATGTAAATCGCTACAGATAAAGCCACTGTTGCCTATGGATTAGCCATATCCTATCACACAGGAACGATAGGAGAAAATCTAGTTGCTTGGTACATGATCTAAGTTGATGATAAATTCTGTTGGAAAGACACAAAGCTTGTCGTCTCACATGTACTCATAAGAATGCCAAGGAAATCACTGTATTTCCTAATGCGAGCTCTTTACTCCTTATTTCCTGAATAGGAACAGCACCAGACCCTGCACAAAATGTATGGAGGTTGAATATACCCATTCCATCTCTACTCTTTCATATTCTACGAGTAACAAGACTGTGCCCTAGGTTCCATCAGCAAGACTCCAGTGACCAAGTCTGCCTCTATGCATCTGCTTTGAGAACTTGAAGATTTACACAGCAATAATGTGTATACTTTGAAAACACTCCTAAGAGTCAGAAACTTGTAGAAACACATCACCTAGCTGCCCTTCTAACAATTCCAGTGAGAGCTGGAAAATATTCAGAGCTGGTTGCTTGGCCAAAGGACTCCAACAGGTGTTTCACAATGAAGGAATAAAGTTTGAGTGATAATGTATGCCCTCCTCCTAAGGAGCTCTGAATCTGTTACTGTGGTTCTTGAACAAATGGAAAGCTTTTTAGAAGGTTTAGAAGGTTAAATGATAGCAGCATGAAATTTAGTGATAAGCATTCAGAATTTTTAAAGAAGCCAAAGTCTGTCAAATATATTACAATGCTTTTGAAGAGCTAGCTTTACTGTATAATTTGTTTTCTTATCACCTACCGTGACTTGCCCCACAGTGATGTTTTTAGAATACTAGCTGTTTAAGAGAATGTGCTTGTTTTGGCTGGAATAGGGTTAAATTTTCTTCACAGTATCTGGTATGGGGCTACATTTTGGATTTGTGCTGAAAATAGTGTTGATAATGCAGAAATGTTTTTGTTATTGCTGAGCAGTGCTTACACAGAGTCAAGGCTTTTCCTGCTTCTCACTCCACCCCACCAGCCAGTAGGCTGGGGGTGCACAAGAACCTGTGAGGGGACACAGCTGGGACAGCTGACCCCAAATGACCAAAGGGATATTCTAGACCATATGACATCATGCCAATAAAAGCTGGGGATAGAAGAAGGAAGAGGATGACATAGTGGGAAGTGGTGAATTAATTCCTTGTTTTGCTTTGGTTGTGCATGCGGTTTTTGCTTTACCTGTTAAACTGTCCTTATCTCAACCCACAAGTTTTCTCACTTTCACCCTTCTGATTCTCTCTCCCATCCCACTGCGGGGGAGTGAGTGAGCAGCTGTGTGGTGCTTAGTTGCCAGCTGGGGTAATCATGACAGAAAAGCATCTATTCATTACTAGCCACATCCTGAGGAACACATGTCCATTACATCAGCTGAGTTAAAAGATGACAGTGCTCTCAAGCACTCAGACTCTAGCGAATAGCTACTTCATGAAAGATTTGCTTACCTTTCCCTCTTGAAATTCTTTTGCAATCAGAACTTAGTGTCAAAACTTTATAGTGCTTTGGCTTCCAGAATCAAAAACACTAAGGCAGTTTATTTTGACAACACTACCAGAAAACCACTAAGACAAATATGTAGTCTCACCTTTGATATTTGGAATACTGCATATAGAAATCATAATTAGAAGTATAGTTTTTATGATTGGACATCAGTGATGTCACCTGTTCAGCAACTGTACATTCCGAACACATGAGCAGACTCCTAGTTTTTTTACATGAAAAGTTACAATTTCACACTTTGTCAATGATTTAGCATTCACTGAAGGTGTATAGACAAAGTGGTATGTATATTTGAGACTCATCAGCTTACTTTTATATATAGCCCGTTGAAAGTCTGGCTTGCTAAGAGCATACTTTGGAAGAGAACAGAAAAACAACTCAGCCTCTTCTACTGCTAGGGCTCCCACCTACAGAGGATGCCAGAATTAGCACTAACATTTGGTTAAGTGGTAGGTAGGAGCCCTAACTGGGTAAAGTAGCTAGATCAGCGTAGAGAAAGCTGTATGATGAGAAGTCAGTGTTCGATGTGCTAAACTTAAAAGGACCTATTCAGAATTTCTGCAAAAACCTTCCACTAGTTTTCATACCTTCTAGTTTCATACACTTCAGAATTGTGTTCATTGATATTTATCATTACCCTCTAACAAAATCCCTTTCAGCACCATTTTAGCAAGACATATCAGTGTCTTCTTTTATACTCACCTGTAAGTCTTCCGTTAATGTAAACCATCATATTTGCCTTTCATAATTTCATTCTAATTTACATACTACTATAAGGACGCTCAGACTACAGCTGAATAGTTGATGCATTTAAGATCCCTTCTGCCAATCATTAGAAGCTATTGAAGAGTCTCTGCTCTCCTTAATGTCACCTTCCCACAGTGAATTGATGGTCAAAAATAAATTCAAGTGCAGAACAGTGTTTTTTAAAAAAAGCACTTTAAAAAAAATCTTCTTAAAGATTATTTTTATCTCTTTGTCTGTTTTAATAAGAATTTGGTTCCATCTTAATAAACTTTCTATAAAGTTACATTCTCACACCTTTGTAGCATCTCAAAGCTTGCAGCAAATACAGAAATACAACCAGGTATCTTACCAGTTTGACAAGTCTTGCCTGTTGGTTTCTTTTTTTTTGGGTGGGTTGCAGGACAGGATAGACTTCAGAGCAGCAGTCAAGCTGAAGAACTGTTAACAGCACGCTAACCTTTCCCCATCCATGTCAACTTAAACTAAATTAACAGCAGTCCGCCAAAGAAACAGTACTTAAATCTCTGAGGCAATTTACCTGCTTTAAAAGACTCATCCAGATCTCAGTGTACCAATTCTAAAATTTTCCTTTACAAGTAAATTTATCCAGGCTTTTCCCCTCTCAGGGGAGCTCTGCTACCCTTGAAAGCAGTAGTGCTTCTCTAGACTGCACTATATATGGTCTGTGGAGAGAAGTCAAAATACTGGTGGTATTTTTGGTCACGTTGTCTGTTTTGGATCTGTCTCTCTTGTTTTTAAGTGTTATGAAAAATAAAGACTGCAGGGTTTTTTTTTTCTCTAAAGAAGTTGCACACAGCCTTAGTATAACATTGTCTAATTTTTTTTTTTATCAGATTATTATCCTGTTTAAATTATTTGGTTGTATAAGGTAAGAAAGCAGAAGGTGGCAACCTCTTGCACTGCTGTTAATTTTAACCACCATATCAATTATGAGCTGCCATTCAAGTTAATCAAGGGACTCCATTATCATCATCAGGTTAAGAGAATGAGATCATCAGCACTAGTCAAGCTATAAAAAGCTGTGGCATAGCTGAAAGCTGATGCAATCCTAAAACATACTTAGAAATTAGTTTGCCTTTTTCCAAACAGATAATTTCCCTTAAATATCATTACATAAACAACTGAAACAGTTACAGTTCCATTAAAAACTGGATTATTAATGGAATGAAAAGCATTCACTTGGTACCCAGCATTCATAATGGTAGTGTTCTACTCGGGGGAGTTATAAGAAATACTTGTAAAAGTAATACCGTAAGGTTCCATTTTTATTCTGGATCATTTCCACCACATTTTACCAGTACATTTGTCTTATGTTATAATGAGACTGAAAGCTACAGTTATGGTCAAACAAATACCACCCCTGTTCCTATCTGTGCAAAATCACTGTCCTTAGCATTTACCCTTTTTCTCAATGGTGTATAACAAGAGGTACAATTTAAAGTAGTGGGGTTAGTCTAGGCATTACTGCAGTTAAATACATCAATTGATTTGTAATGCAGAAAAAAAATCACTCCCTCAACACTTGTGGCTCAAGAACTATAAACAGAGAGAGTATTTAATCTGTATAATAATTGCATATTAAGCCTTTGTTGTAAAAAGGGATGCTATGAATACATTAGACTATCTGAAGGAACTCAGTCTGAATGTATCAATAAAGTAGTGATGACATGGATTGAAACATCCCATACCAGATTTATTTAAATCAACGAATGAATTTGGATTCGCATTTTTCATTGCTTATGTGCTGTATAAGTAACCACCACCTCATTTTTGGGAGAGCTTGTACACTCAGATTGAGCTGAAAACAAACACTGGACCTCAGCTCTGAATTTAACTCTTCTCTTTAAAGCAACTAACTCACCCCCTTGCTCTCCTGTTCCTCTCAAAAGGTAGGACTCAAGCCTTAACAGAAGACAGACAAGTTTATCTGTAAGAAATTACAGATAATTTCAACTGTGATTCCTTTTTATTTTTCCCCAGATAGTACCGCTCAGAAAACTAATATACCACTAGCTTTTACTATTATGACTTCTAGCACACCGAATGGTTTTGACAACAATCAACATCTAGCATTTCACTTCTACGCACTGTCCTTTCCTGTGCTTTTTTGATCAAAAATCTGTGATCTTTGAATAACATTTAGCATAAAGGCAAATCACCCCCTCACTGATTATTTCAACCTAGCCATTCTTGATTCTGAGTTAAAATAGCTTAAGCTGAAAGGTAAAAAAAAATACATGTAATATATCACTAGAAAAACCCTGAAGTGTGATTAAGGTAAACTTAATCCCGCTCCTCATGAACTCCCCTCAGGAGTTCTGTATAGCCAGCATAAAATAATAAAGCAACAACATGTCCCCTCCCATGAGAGGAAAGCTCCATCTTCTACAGACTTGAGGCAACAGGTTTCCTAGTATTATGATTACTGATACAGCCACACTGGTACAATCCATCAAAAAGATGTCTACTTATGACTTTTTGTTAATAAATTTTATTGGCAAAAGCCATAAAAACTGGAAGAGCCTGTCCTCAGCGGGAAACTGCCCTGACCATGGATTCTTCTCTCCACTCATGTAATTGTATTACTGAAGTCACAGGTTATGACAGGTAGCTCTACTCACTGAGAATCATAAATCATGACCAAGAGTTCTTTGTCTATGGCTCAGCATCCTAAACCAGAATACTGACATAGCAGATGTTTAGCAGTTTCCTCAAGTCAAGATAGATCATTGTGGCTCCCCTCCAATCACACTAATATTTTAACAACTTTATTATGAAGCATTTTGTAGTCAACCATAGCTGCTACTTTTAACTTAAACTAATCTCTGCGGCACATTTACAAACAAGCTTCAGGCTTCAGCAAGCTTCCAGTGCCAAGAGACACATGGAAATTAAGCACTCCTGGAGGTTTCCAATAATCATTACCACAACGACATTATACCACCAAACCTTTTTTTTTTTTTTAAGAAAATAGACTTTTCAGAATACAAATACAAATATTAAGTGCACTAAAATCTGTGTTTGTTTATCCTCAAGTGATGACTCATATAAACACAGAGAGCATCTATTTCGCCTTGCACAGCATCAGGCTATTTGGATGTTTGAGCTAAGAAAAATATCCTTCATACCTCCTAAAATTAGCATGAACTGAGGGAAGTCAAAGTGCACAGAGATGTCCATCAACACTGTAGGACTGAAGTTTAACTCTATAGGTCCAAAAGGTCCATAATCATGTCAGATCTTTTGCCACCAGCTTCTTTTCACTATTATTTTGACTATACAAACTGCATTTTCACGTGATAAATATTTAAGCAAGTAAATGACAACTGGTATTAAATGTCTTACTAAGAATTCTTATCTGTGTTAATCTACATCCTTTAAGCACAAAGGCAGGTTTTCTATGGAGTATATACCACTATGCTGGGCAAATCAGCATTCCTGGCTGAGCAGCTCATTCCTGCCATTCTCAGAAGCATAGCTTTTACAGAAGCAGTTCCAAGAACGAAGGCACATGCATGCCAGGTTTCACAGCAGATAGTCACTGGCATGGCAGCAACTCTGCTTCTCTTCTCCTGATCCTGAAAACACCACTCATGCCTGAAAACCTACGCATATTTCTATGTATGATTGCCTCAGTGATAATGTGAGAAATCCAATGAAAGTAATTTGAATAAGAGAAGATGAAGTGGACTGCATTTTTCAGAAGTCCAAATTGCATTGTTGTTTCAGCTTTCATGCATATAAAATCCTAGTTCTATTTACTTAGCTATTGGATATATTATACAACATCCACTTGCACCAAAAGAACAAGTTAGACTTCAGGATCAAAAAATACATCAATACACAAGTGTGCCCACCCACTAGGTTCATCTCTAAGGTTTCTTACGGTGATACAAGTTTTCTTTATGCTTGTAGGTTTTGGCTCTTACTTTTATATAGTGTGTAATCAAGAAGTACAACAATAAATTTACAGTTTCTACCTTGAAATTCAACAGAAAAGAAAGCATTGTAATTGCCTATCAGCACTATCATAACCACATTTTTCTAATACTCTTCCTAACACAATTTGAGATCAGTTTACTAAATGCAGCTTTTCAATTTTAAAAGGAACTTTCTTAACAGCATTTTGTATTCTACTTAGACTTTTGATCGACTGTTGGTTCCTAATATGCTGAAGTCGCCTAGAGGTTAGACACGTGGTAAAAGGAACACATACTGCACACAGATGTAAATGAGCCACCTATAGCATCTGTTGGGTTCACTGTACTCATTACTGTAGAAAATTTTAAAGTTAGAAATACATATTAATTTTCACCATTTACTATTTGGGTGAAGTGTTCTCATCCAGATTGAAAATTGCAGGCTATAGGATTTGGGCAAAGCTTGCATAAAAGCCCACTTCACATATTGTGCTCATAGGCAGTTAGACATGACCATTAGAACCATCTTGCTAACTGTAAAGAACTCTACAGTTCAGGACCCTAGGATAACATAGATTCATGACACGCAAAAGTATCTGCTTCCTATACTCTGCACTAGAAAACGTAGTAATGGTCTTCACTGCGATGGTGGATGAAAGAATTCATCTGTATTACAGTACGGGCATTGCTCTTTATGCGAACGGAAGGCAGTTACCAGATTTAAGCAGGTGTTTCATCATAAAGATGAAGCCGGCATCACTGGGATCAATTGAGTCTACAAGACTGATGTACTGGATTTTTGTAAATGACCATTAAAACACACAAGTGTAAAGCATGGTTTTGAAAAACAACAAGGCTAACGTGGCTAAGTATATGGTTGGAGAGAATACGGCTAGTCAAAGCACAGAGGGTGAAATACATCTCAGCCTGCTTTCCCCTTGCCTCCCCAGTGGTATCCAGTGAAAGAGCAATAGAGCAACAGGTGCAAATTGAAGCACAGACAATTCAATTTAAACATAAAAGCTTTACTGTGATTGAACACTGGAGGTGGTTGCCAGAGAGGAATCTCCAGCCTTGGAGATGCTTAAAATCTGTCTGGACATGGTTCTGAGCAACCTACTCTGAGAATGGTGGATCAGACTAGAATATCTCCAGAGGTCCTTTCAGGCATCAATTACGTTGCAATCCTGTGGTTCCTCAAGGTTGGGTTACTGTGGCACTGACAGAAACCAAAAAGAAGTTACTTTGGCATTTGCTGTACTAATCAAGTTGTATGGAATGTTCAATGCTCTGGAAAGCCCCGAATGACTGGCATCCCAACAGCAGCGATACCCGTGGTGAGCTGCCATTTTTTAAGGGCAAGTAAAAGGGCAGACAAGGCCTGACACAAAGCAGAGTGACTCCATGTTGTTGACAGTAAAACAATTCCTCATTTCCTTTAAGAAGCAATCAAGCAAGCAAGTCCAGATAGTCAATAATTAAGTTCCTGACCTATATTCTATGCAGAAAAAAGAAAGAAACAAACAGGAGCTACAAAACACTCAAGAATCACTCCCAAGTTTCCAAAACATGCATACCACTGCCTCATTATTTAGTGTTAAGCATTCTAAGACAGCTGTTTTGAGATGTGGGGGAAGAAGAAATGCCCTTATATTTAAAGAAGACAGCAGTTTAACCAAACTGCTAATAAACATAAATGATTCTATGATTCTATGAAACAAAGATAAAAACTAAATTTACTGCATCTGTTGCAAAATATTTGTGATCTACAGGTGGCTATGTTAGTTGCCAAAGCAAGCAGGTATTCCAGAGAAATAATCTGTGCAAAAAAAGACTGTCTTTAATATTTCACTGTTTTCCTAGTCAGATTTTTCCCTTTGTGTAACCAGTTATTACAGTATTAAGTAGTAAAAATTACTTCTATGTAGCAAACACGATCTACACTTCCATTTTCATTTACATTAGACAGAAAACAAAAGATAGGCCCCTTTCAGAGAATGAAATGTTTGTCAAGATTAACTACAGATTAAATTCGGTGGAAGTTTCAAAGCTTCTCTCCACTTTCTACTAAACCGGAAACCTCAGCATTAAGCAGTTGTGCTGCAAATTTTTTGTATTGCAAAGTCAATTTTTAACACTTCTTCATTAATCTGCACAAGTACATTAAGAGCCATCTAAAAATAAAAACAATGCAGTTTCTAGCATGACAAATAGGATGTGCTTAAGGAAAGAAAAAGAAATCCCAGCCTTAAGGGGTTATCTGATGTTGAAGCACTGACTTTACCTTTTTGTTTTTAATAATTCTGGACCCAAAGCACTAACTGAAAGTTTGTGATCACATACATGGGGTGAAGCTTAATATTCAGAGACTCATTTTTGACACTCATAGTTTTAATAAAAAGACAAATTAACTAATTTCACATGAGATAGAAGGGTACCTCAAGACACATTACAAACAATAAAGGCCCATCCCACTTCCTTCGTCAGGAGGAAGACATTCCAAGTAGTTTAGAATAAGGGAGTGGGATTTGTGCCCTGTCTTCTGAGAGAAATTTCTTGGTCAACTTTTACTGGAATCTTTAATTGAATTAACAAAATGTCATTTCTGAATTGTGATAATGAACAGGATCCAGATGAGTATACCAGAAAGCCGCTGCTGAATGTCACCAAGGAAGACAGGAGAAATTGTACTGACCGAGTTTTAGGTGCAGACACAGAAAGAGATATTCAATGCGTGTCAGCAACCACACTTAAAAATCACCTTTCAGGCTAATAGATACTCAGCATAATTACAGAAAATTTAGGTATTTGCTAAATTGAGGTATTCTTCATTGTAGGAATGTAATTCCAGTTCACAGATTAATTCTTCATTAGGTCTTGTGACTCCTGTAAAGAGCACCATCTTTAAAAACTGTAGCCCTTCCAGAAAGTATTCCTTCCGTTATGCTCATATGGTATGCTCAAGTGCTACTGGAAATTGTAAAATATCAGTTACTACTCCCCAGGAATCCACGTTAAAGTCCTTATGATAAGCAACTCCTGAGTATGGGAATAAGGCACTCAGAGCATCTTCATCATTTACACCCTTCCTGTACTGATTGCACAACAGAGAAACTACTTAGCTCAACAGAAGATTTGGTCTGGCCACCTTAACCCAATTTAGGGAAGCAAAAGCACAGAGTAAAATAAGACAATGCCTGAATTCTTAAAACCAGAGATGGAAGGGTTTTGTTCCTTAGGGAGCCTGAATGATTTGTTTTCAATCCCACAGTTCTGTAGAACTTTATGACTGAAAGGCAAAAGATTTTTTGAACTCAGGATCTTTTTTTCTTGTTTTTCCCCTGCCCCCAACTCCTAGACCCAAGCAAATATTTTGAAATTTCAAAAGGGCCGTAACATTCTAGCATCAGTTGGCTGTTCACACAGTTTATAAATTATGTAGGACAGATAAGGTACCTTAAAACAGGGTTCACGAAAACAGGGTACCCAGGGACCAGAGATACCATTTTTTCACAAGGCTAAGAGATACTCTTTGTTGCTACCAATTGCAATTGGCCCTTAGCCAGGAAAGTATGCTTAGATTAAATACTGAAAACCAGCACTAATTTACTCATCTCATGATTCAAGTCGCGAGTGTACTAGCATAGTCTGAACCTAAGATAATGAGATTCAGTATCAGTAAGTTTTACTTGCTTTGGCTAGTGATAAACTAACCTGCTTATCTCACTGATGCTGTAAGACATTCTTCAGCTTGTACGACATTCCTTAAGAGCACAACTTTGGATCCATCACAAGTTCATGACAAATGCTGTATTGAGCTGAAATACGTGACACTGATAACTAGATGCTTTCACTCAACAGCTTAATGTTCTAAAATTACAGTTAAACTCAGTTCCTATGGTAAGTACACTGCAGAGTGACAGCCAACCAGGAAATAGATGTTCTCTAAGGAATCCCTACCAGAGGAAAGACAAAGATCACTCCAACCTGTGATCTGTGTATTACAGGGAATGCAGTGGATTCACTATTGTCAGTTTTCCACTAAGAATTAGCAGGCCTTAAAGCAGTTCAAAGTCTTCAATACGTATGCAGTAACTTGTGCTATCAATTTCCTTTTAATTAAAACAAAATACAACCTAAAGGAAGTACAACCTTGGAACAAATTATGCCACTAATAATTCTATCTGCAGTAGTCAGAATTTAGTTTTACAAAGAAACATTGTTTCTTGGGCTTTTGTATTCTAGGTCTCATTTTAAGCTTTGCTACAAATCAACAAACGAACAAAAAAATCAATTTCATTTCCAAATGAACACTGGTATTCTCACAATCCCCAAGCATAAGAATACAGAAACTTAAAGAATAGAAAAATCTAAAAGTTTCAGAAGAAAATCAGAGTTAGCACTAAACTAGGAAACTTAGGAAGTAGAGGTCTAAAACAAAAAAAAGGACTTCATAAAACATAATGAGGGAATGAAGAAAACTGCATCATATAATGGATTTGTCACTGAATGTTGATAACTTGTAGAATTCAGGCACATTATAATTAAAAATATCAAAGCTTCAGAAGCCTTCATAATTATTTATATAAATCACAACTCTATTATGTTTATTGGAACATCTGTAAAATTCTGTGGTAATTGAAACTGCTGCCACAAAACCAGCAACATTTGATGGTATAGTTTGTCATGAACAGGCAACTTGCTTTTTTCATCTAAATGCTGGATGTTACCCTCCTCAAAAATATGATTTGTAATATCTAGGTTTTTAAAATGAATTAGTGTATTTTGACTTCTAAATAAATTGGTTTTAAAATAAGCTATTTATCTTGACAGTTAAAAACAAATACTTGAGTATTACAGGGAAATAATCCTGACAACTCTGTTGAAAAGATGTCTCCTCCTCTCCTTTCTCCTGTTAATCCTTAGCTTTTATGTCTGATTCAGTTGAGCCCTGTGTCAAATACTAAAGCAGCATTAACTCAGATGGCAATAGTCAAATCTAGATCTTGATCAAGTGTATGGAGATATACTGATTGCCTGCACACTTTCCACTTATTTTGAAATGTATCCATAAACAGAAACAGCATTTTAAGCTGAAGAAAACTAATGGCGTGCTATGATTAGTGTGCGTACACACAATCTGCCACATTTTCACCTGCCTCTGCTTTATGGATAGAATGTATGCCCTATATTCTACTGTTCAATCTTACAATACTTACTAAACTTCTGATGGTGATTATTATAAACTACACTTTGGTCCAAAGACCTGACAATTGTCTGTTTCTGGTTTTAATGGTTAAAACTCATTACCCATAAAAGCTTACTAATTTTTATTAAGAAATAGTGTTCAAGCATATTGATGAGGTAGATGCATCTTCAAAAAGTATTGCTTACTACAGAAGCTTTATGCCTTTCCAGTTCATAACTGAAAGTGCTAACTGTTGACATAACCAATTTATGAAATGAAAAAAGAAAATCTTTTCTTTTTTTTTGTGAAAAATAAGCTCACTAACAGGAATTCCAATTACCTACACTAATCAGCATAAACAACAGAAATGAAAGATTCTCTGACTATGGAAATAAAGCTACTGCTTCAGACCTTAAATATGTGCCTCAGGGGAAGTACTATCCAAACCTGAACAGGCACCTGCCTACTGGCAGACTGTCAGGAGTGGGGTGCATACAGGCAGCATTCTCCTGTACCCCTGTGCAAGCGTATGGAACAGCCTATATAGAATCTGTGCTGGAAAACGGGTGAACACAATGGCCCTAGCTGCCTCAGATGAGAGGCATTTCAGCCATGCTCAGAAACAACATTTGATATTTCCATTTTTAAAGCATGGTACATGTTCCCTAAGGGACTCAAGACTTATTAACTAGAGGCAGAGCTTTCATGGAAAGAACACACATTGTACTAATTAACTTTCTTCAGTATATAAACATATCCCTTCAGATGATCAGTGCAGAAGTCCCCTTTCCGGTAATTCCTGAAAAACTGATTTTATTTTGAGCAGGAATATAACTGATGTGGTATATTTCCATTTTCTTAAAAAGTCTTGCAAGAATTACCACAGTAAAACCAGGTTTAGGTTTTATATTTTTAAAGTTGTCACAACCAAGCAATATATAATCAGACCTCATGCATTCAGAGATTCCAACCCAAGGAAAGAAGTGATGACAAAAAAAAGCTGCAAGGCATGAGGGTCCTTATCTCCCTCCCTATTTCATGTGCCAGTATTTCCTTCCTAGCTATTACAGGAGCCTCAGAATTCACACAGGATTTACTGCTTATGTGTAGGCTATTACACTTCATCTTTTGGGAACTGAGAAATGCTTATTCTTTTAAGCACAGTCTAGGCAAAAACAGCAGTTGGAAGTTAAAGTAATTTTGCATAATTACTCAGAGGCAAAAATGAGAAATCTAGACTATATTTTCTGGAAAATGACTGGGAACTCAGATCCCCAAGAGCTTGACTTTACTCAAACAGTTATCTTGGATACTTTCAAATTGTAAAATTCCAATATAATATGAAAAGTAGGTGTAGAAATTTTCCTGTGATGCATAAGTGTTGTAGGTACAGTGAAGTTTTGTGGCCACAAGTTTTAAAGCTGTTATACTTAATGTTTAATAGTGTTGTCTGCTCAGGAAGAAAAAAATTCAGTATCTGGAAGATCATATGCTGTATTTATATCAAACGTTACCATGTAATTCATCCCCAGACAAAGATACCACAGTATTTGCTTTATTCCCACATCAGCTGTGCTAATTTTGTGCCTAGCACTACTAAGGTTTTGAGTAAAAGCAACTACAGGAGCAGCTAGATGAAAAAACAACATGCCTTTGATGCATTATGTTCTTTTTCAGTTCTTTTCTGCTCCTTCTTCAGCCCTGAGGATCCCAATAATGTATTCATGGAATCACAGCAACAATGAGCTTGGAAGGGACTCATGGAGCTCATGGAGAGCAAAACCCCGCTCAAGCAGGGTCAGCTAAGTTCAGGTTGCCCAGGACTGTGTTCAGTTTGGTCTAACAGCTACAAGGATGGAGATTTTACAGCCTCCCTGGGCAGCCTTTTCCAGTGTTCAATCACCCTCATTAAATAAGTTTTCTTGTATTCAGACAGAATTTCACTCATCATCTTGTCCCCATTGCCTCATTTCCTGTTAGTGAGCATTTCCAGGAAGAATCTTTACTTAATCTATGAGTTATTTACACCTTGATAAGGTCTCCCAACATGAGCATTATCCTCTCCTGGCTAAACAGTCCCAAGCTCCCTCAGCCTCTCCTTACAGAAAAAATGCTCCAGTTCCTGAATCTTCATGGACTTGCTCTATCAAGTCCATACCTTTCATGTAACTGAGGTGCCCAGAATTGGACCCAACAATCCAGGCGTGGCCTCACCAGTACCAAACAGAAGGATAACCTCCCTCAATCGACTGACAAAACTCCACCTAACGCAGCCAAGGACACTGTTCTCCAGCCTGTCCAGTCCCTTACAGTTTTTCCCCTGACCAGTTCTTGTTCTAGACTGAGTTTCTGAAAGTGTTGTAATAGTGTAGGTCTGACATAGTACATAATACTGAAATAAACTTGCTTGTTGTTAGCTATGGTATCAGTGCTAGGGGTACAGTGTGCATATGACAAGTTAAATAGCTTGAATCAAAATGAAGCGTGGGCAAAATTTAATTGTGACCTGAACTGTCATCCTCACCTGTCATCTAAGCCTAAAGGAACCTACGCTATCTAATAATCTTAGGTTTTGACAATTAAAAACTCACAGGCCTCTGGAACTGAGCATAAAACTTGGCAGCTGAACAGCTTAGTTTTTATTTCACAACAATGTTCAGTCAGGATTTATTATCTATTTCTGTTTATTACCTGTGGTGCTAGACAGTCAGCATGCTCTGAAACATTCCTAACAGATAGCTGAGGCCCAAAGTGCAACACAACAGCACTACCTTCTGAGATATCAGCCTTTCTGTGCTGGTTTTAGCTGGGATAGCTTTAGTTTGCTTCATAGTAGCTAGTATGGGGCTGGGTTTTGGATTTGTGCTGAGAAGAATGTTGGTAACACTGACGTTTTAGTTGTTGCCAAGCTATGTTTACATTAAGCCAAGGGCTGTTTCAGTTTCTCATACTGCCTGTTCTCCAGCTTCTTCTCTACAAGAAACTGGGAGGGGACACAGCCAGGACAGCTGACCCAAACTGACCAAGGGGATATTTCATGCTGTAAGGCATCCTGCTCAGTATATAAGCTGAGGGGAGTTGGCCAGGGGAGATCACTGCTCAGTCACTGGAAGCAACTAATTGTTGCACAGTGCATCACTTGTTTGTGTATATTCCTTTATCACTAATATTGTTATTATTTCCTCTCCTTTTGCTGTCTTATTAAACTGTTTTTATCTCAACCCACGAGTTTTTCTTTCTCCGATTCCCTCACCGACCTGGGAGGGTGGGGGGAGGTGTTGAGCAAGACCCTGAATAGTGCTTAGTTGCTGGCTGGGGCTAAACCACAACACTTTTATAGAACAGCATTGGTTAGACACAGACTATGGGAGACTCCTGCTTAGTATGTTCATTTACTTAAGTAGCCCCTTCAGCAGACTGAAACCTGGGACTGGCCCTCCCAGATAAGTACTCTTTCTCTCCTGTTCCTTTGCTGGCCCACAGAAATGTGAAAGGCCATCTTAAGGAATATCAAAGGGGACACCTATCTTGAAGCAGTCAAAATTCAATCATTATTCTGTAAGACAAAAAACTGGATTAAAACCCATGGCAAGGGGAGTCTGAACCAATTTCTTTCATTTTATCATGCTGCTACACAATTAGAAAAAGTTCTATTATTTAATTGCATTTCGTTAAATGTCCACTACCAGAAAAACTCCGAGTTACAAGCATTGAATGTGTCCCTGTCCAGAACTGCAGGGAAGCAAGCATGGTACTACCCCTCAGCATTCTCCACTGGGTAGCCCACCCTCACTGAAGAAAAATACACTCCATTCTTTGGCTAGAATCTGTTCTAGCACATACTGTTGACTTCTGCACATGCTTAGAAATCGAGTTGTTTCCAGTGTTACTGTTTGTTTGGCCTTAAAGACTCATCTTGTTTTATGCACCCTGCTGATTTGCCTCACTCAAATTATGAGCTAAGGAAAGCCTGCCTTTCCAAAGGCCTGGAACAAGGACACAGCAAATGCTTCTATTATTGGCTCTATTGAATAAATAACTGAACTAGAAGGGCTATTTCTCCTTGTGTAGATAATCATATTGACCTGTATAGAGCAGACAGAACTTGCATTAATAAAAATACAGTTTATCCCAGAGATTAAGAATTGCTGTGCTTAAATGACGGAAAAAAGCCTATGACCAAGAGGTTTGGCAAGTGATTGTAGTAGTGTAGAAAAAGCAGTGCTTGATTAAACAAATCATGAATTCAAGAAAACACTGTATTTACATCCTTCTACAGGATGCAGTCTTAAGTAGTCAGTATTCTTGGGCTAAGAGACACCAAACTAGGAAGGTTGTAAAGATATTTTAAAAATGGAAGTAATAGTGCTGTCACTTCTGAAGTGACAGTATAAGTCAAATAAATCTTTGACTGCACATCAGTGCATTGCAAAATACTGTGAAGAACAAATAAAACCCTCATGATCAAGTTTGATATAAAAACACCTAGCAGAAAATTTCAATTAAAGAGACAAGAGTTTCTTCCTCAAAATCTTAACAAGTCACAATAGACAAAATTTAGCTGACCTTGTCAAGAGGTCAGGATAGTTCTAAGGCCAGTGATTTTAATATCAGAGGACAACAATTCTGAACTGCTACATGCTAGGAGAAGGAAAAGGTACTTATGAAAGTCTCATTAAACAATTGGCATTACATACAGTTTTTAATTTAACAGATAAAAACTAAAGTAGGACAATAAAATGGTTTTATCCTCTTATCTGCCCACATGGAAAATACCTTGGGGATTGTTGTACCTTTATATATAATTGAAGAGTTTTATAACACATTATATCCAATGTGCATACAGAATAGGACAGAAAAAAAAACCAAAAACAAACCCACACCCAGAAAAATAGATACATGTTTATGCCTATTAAGTATTTATCTGCTAATATTCATTAGATAAATAAACTCATAGCTACTTATACAGGTATTGTGTCCTCCGGTTATGGATTTTACACAAAAGTAAATGGAAGCATACTTTTGAAAATTATAGCCTTAAAGCTTCATTGTGTTTGACACTTCAGGTTACATTTCTAGTAGCTACAAAGAAGTATTAAGGCACCCCACTGCTTTGCTGACTGTTTCACTTACAGTGCTGTGTCAGAAGAAAGGAAGCAGAGGTACTTGCTGCTGAAGTATTTAAAAATGGGAATTTAACCACTGAAGGTGTGCATTATCCCATTACATGTGATATGAACCAACCACCATTGCTATGAAAATAATTTATCTATTAATATAACCATCACTAGTCTATTCTTTGGTTTACTGTAAGTTTACACATACCAGCAACTTCTGCATAAGCAACTGGTCCTCAACTGCTAATAAGGACATTTAAAAATGGTTTAGCACTTTCCTTATGATAAAGAATTTGATATTTGCATTTCTGAGGAGACTACTATCAGGTATTTTCTTATTATTCTGATATGTACATAGGTTCAGAGCCCATATAAATATATACATACTCAGAGCCTATATATACAGGCTCTGAACAAGACACAGCTTTATCTTATTTCCTAGTATTTCAGTGCACTTAAATCCTCTTGGAGGGAAAGAACCATATTTAGTTTCATCTTCAAATTTCAGTTCCTTCCTAAAATGTAGATACAACTGGGCACAGGATTCCATGGTGTTTGCAATACACAGAAGTAATCCCATCTGCTGTTAGTTGAACCTGAAAGGAGATGAAGCTTTTAACCACATTACCTGGGGAGCTCAAGTTCAGGTAATTATTCATCAAAAGCCCAGGACAACTTTCTAGTCAATCTGTCAAGTGAGGGTTTTTTTTCCCACATTTTCTATGGTCTGTACAAAACTTCCTCTTCATCTGATCTGACTATGTTAAAGTATCATTGAATTCACCTTCATGTTTTTGAAGGGATGTGGATTATCTTGTAGAAGTGATCTTGAGTACTATCAAGATAAAATTCAGTTAATTTGAATCTCAACATTCACTGTACAGAAGGTCATCTGTTCTCTGTATAGATAAAAACAGAGGGCTGTGTTATCTGTAAAATACTATGTGGTAAACAGGATATATATAATATTTGGGTTTCAGGCAAGTTATTGTTAAGTGTGCAGAAAGTATAGCAAACGGCACACAAGTAACTTGTAACACAATGTGTAGCCAAACAAAAACATTTTATGTAATTATGAGCAGCAAGACCACAAAAAAGTTAAAGAAAATTATGTAGTTGTATTTGGGAGGCATTAGAGTTTTGCAACATATAAAACAAGCACAAATGACTAAGGAGAAGCAGAACATACTGCCTAATATTTGAGAAAGATGACTGACATAACCATAAACAAGACAAATAGTACTGAAGTAGATGACATCCTCCCTTTTGGAAGCGTGGCAAAAAGTATAAAACTAAGAATGATGAAAAAGAAATTCCCTTTAACTCTGAGTTTTCTCAGAATTAAAGCCTCATCACCTTGACCTCCCTGATTAAGAGCAGCAAGAACCACAGACACCTTCCAACTACAGAGCTCACGAATTCTCATATTTGTATACTCACAGCTAGAACAGGATATGATTAAAGACCAGTTTGGTGCATATAGTGATTAGATCATGAATGTAAGCAAGAACTAATCCCATGCCATTTTCTAACAGTTAGATTTAATAGTTTTGTTCAAGACTTTGAAGCTGGTTTCACGAAACAGTTGCTGAGCTCTCCTGTCATATCAAGTCCAGTTCATACAGTTTTATACACATTTCAGTTCTAATACTAAATTTCCCACTTTGCTAAATAAAAACAGGCTCTCTCCAGTGTCCAAGTATACCCATAAAAAACATAGTTGGGAAAGAGGGATGTTAATTTAGTCTAGAGAACCTGATCTACATCTCCTCCAGAGACTTGATTTTTCCTTAGTACTTCATACCTGCCTGTCAGTATCAGTACAGGAATCTGAACTGGTCAAACACTGTATATATGCAGACTTCTCTCAAGGCCAGAATCTTTGCAAAAATTAAGTCTAAAGTAGACAACAAGAGACTATTGATAATCAGTCTAATACACCACAGTGGCTTAATTAAGTCTCCACCAAAAGCAAGTTCAACATTGGATTATGAAACTATGCTCTTCACGGTACTCATGAAGAAGCTACAAAAGCTACTGTTTCATAATTGAAGGTAGGATAAAGAGATCAGAGCTTTCCATGTTTTTACCTGCTTTTTTTATTTTTAGCCTTTTTTTTAGGTCTTCTTAACAATGAGATTTATGAGTGTGAGCCTTCTGCTTACATTTCCTAGTACATTTGCTACACTCTGCACAGTACATCCAAATCAATTTTGCAACAGTGGTCTGGTCCCCATTATCAAGTATTCCTTAAAAGCTGAACCACTAACAAGTACCAGCCCTTGACAAGAAAGGGTAAATGTCAGTTTAGCATGCGACAGTTGGTCTTGGGTACTAACAGCCACACATAAGGCTGTGCCACACACCTGAGAGGAAAAAGACTTTTTTCCACTACACTTTATACTGTATCTTTTCTAGAATCTGTCCATTCTAGTCTAAAGATCTTTATGAAATAGTTTGTGACTGCCCTTGGAAAAATCACCTGAAGTATGATTAGATAAGAATATATCAGACCATGTGTTCACACACTTAAAATAGTTACAGATCAAAGTTCACCTCCTTAGTTTTCAGAAACTAACTGTATTTTTCATATAATGAATCATTTTATTATTCTGTTATTTTTTAAAGCTTTTTTCTGCCCTTATTTCCCCTACTCTATTCTCATAATTCTGTTCAACTAGAGAGAACCCCATATGATGCAAGGCATAGTCATGCTGTAATTGGAGACCATTCCAACTGTATGCACACCAGAATTGTTACTGGCTTTTCTTGGATAGTAACTCAGGTTTTAAATATGTTTTTCAGAAGCTACAGATAAAATTTGATGGTCATGAGCAACTCAAATTTCCATGCTGAATGCTAACCACTGATACTATCTTTGAAATATCTGTTGACATAAACTCTACAATTCATGAAACTCGAATCAGCACCAGGAAAAAAAACCAGTGAGCAAATGTTTTACTCAAATACCAATAGTACAGCTTTCATATTACTTTCCCAGACATTTTAGGACAAATAAGAACAAATTAAAGTGATAGCCAAAGAACTGGTGGGTAAAACTTTAGCCTTCTAAAGTTAGTTTAAAAAGGCAAAGGGAATATTACAGTAGTGTAGAAACCACAGATGAAAAGAAAGTTCTCCCACTTATTTAAATGGGAGGAAAGTAGCACAGCAGAATACAGATACTTCTCAGACTGTAATAAAAGAGCTGCACAGTGCCAGAAGCAAAGATGTTTGACTTACGATAAAGAACGAAGTGTAACTTTGCAAAGTTTAGTAAATAAAAAGAATTGGTTCTTTAGAAAGAAAATTGGGATGAACTATGAAGGCAAATATTTTAATGCAACTAGCTTGAAAGCAATTAATTGCAATTCAGGGTCATCGAGCATAAGGCATGATAAAAAGCATAAGAGTCATGTTTAATGTAATAATTTCTGAAGTATTGATATATTAACACTTTACTCAATTGTACATTTGACATGCACATTCCTGTACATTTTCCAGTTAGTGATGCACTTAACATTCTCCGCCTGTCTTTGTTATATTAACCAATTATTCTTCATCACAAATATTAACCCAACCAGTACTGTCCCCTCACAACATCATTCCCCATTAATCACAAAACTCAGTGGAGGTATTTTGTAGTGGGCTCTGACGGTCAAGGTGTCCGAGCTATTTTGGATCAAGACAGCAACAACATCCAAAATTACTCTTTGTAAATTAGCCTTTTAGAATAACTTTTACCAGGTTAGAATCAGCTCAGTGTTTATTAATCTAGAGATCCACAGCTTAAAGAATGAAATATAATACAAAAATATTTCACTATTTCATCTTCCAGCCACTTTCCTCAATTCACTTAAATTTTACTTAAATATTCAGCCAGTAAACCTTCCTATATAGTCAATAAACCAGATACAAAATTAAAATAGTTAATAATTAAGCAAACAATGCAATAACGTAATACAGATCGAGCGCATAGAGGAAAGAACACTTGCACTAGCTCCATTTATTCTTTAAGCATTTAAAACTGCACACCAAGTCTGATTTCTGCAATAAGGAAGCCCTCTGCTCAAGATTGCATCTGTCAAGATGGAGGGGGTAGAAAGATAAAAAGGGACATACAAATCAGAGGTAAAGTACAAACACATGGTAGTAAGGTATTGAGGGTTAAAGGCTTAAAATACCTTCAGAAAGCATCCAAGTTACCTAGTGTTGCTGCACCAGAGACATGACAATGAGATATGGAAAAAGGGCCTGTACTCCACAGTGAGCTTGTTCCTGTTCATGCGGTGAACGCAGATTGGCGAGGACATCTTGTGACTGGACAGACGGGATGGAAAGGCAGTGGGAAAGTACACTCAGAAGGCTCTGTCACACTAAGAAACTGGATACTAAATTAGGTAAGTTTTTCTTTGATCAAGTATGCTACATAAAATTTTTTAACTCATCCATACATTAAAGCACAGGAATATAAAAGCACATTAGAGAAGCACACAGAATAAAAATACAAGCATATATCACCAACTGCATGCCGGTGTGCCTTCCAGAACAATGAACATTTGCCTAAAGCACGTCTCCACCTTCAACTTCCTTTCTTTAGCTAATCACAAATAGCTGAAAAGCCTGTGGGAAGGGCAGTAAGAAAACATCAGCAGCTTTGTGTTACATTGCTTTTTTATTTGTACTCCATTCAGCAAAGAACACTTAGGAATTGTTTGCCATCCCCCAAAATCCCTTTCTGCCAGTGTCCAAAGGTGGTAGAATGGTATATGTGTTTGTGCATGCTATAGAGACAACCTCAACTCCTTCCTGCTCCATAGAAGCAGCAGCCCTTCCACAAGAAGATCTGCATCTTGACATTTTGTACATTTAGGCTTCTTTGGCTGATGAAACGTCTAAATCTTCAGTACTAGATTCTACTTGGGCAAAGGAAGCATGTTAGTCTGACCCGGGTAATTATGACATTACAGCACAAAGCTAGCTGAAAAGTTCTGAATCCAGAGCAGCTAAAGCATTTTCCCGCAGCAGGTGAGTAATATTGCAGAAAACCAGCAAAATCCTACATTGCTTTTTGTAGCTGTGGAATTTTAGACAATTTAATGAAACCATTCTATCAGCAATAATACTTTTCTTCATGATGCTGCTCATATTGCGCTTTAAGTTACTTCTGCATGTTCAGAGCTGCACATGCATGAGTTTGACTCCTAGAATTTAAACTGCAGTTTAACTGACCATAGCTTTATAGTACAAAAGAAAACACATTTATACTGTTAAATATCCATTGTTAGAATTTGCTAATATTACTAAGTTTTTAGTATATCATCAAGACAAAGTCTGCTTAGAAGTATGAGTGTACTTTGCATACAGTACAAAGTACATAAGGTCACCCATTGTTTGAATAAGCTTTGAGAGCACATTTCAAGAAAATTCAGCACTACAAGTTTTTAAGGAACCATTTAAATTTCCTTCTTATTGCATCTCATGAACTTCCAAACCCAGGTACTATTTTTACAGTGACTTCTGGAATGCTCTCCAAACACACATCCTTTATCATGATGACACTGTTCTCAAAAAGGCTACACCTTTGTATCCCCACCTGGGATACAGGGGAGAATGGACCAACCACTTCAGCTGAGAGGTTCTACACACTCTGACTACACAGACACAATGATGACAGCTTCTTGGTGAACCCATCTTGCTGTATCATCAAGCAAAATATTTGAGAAATAAGAGTCATCTCATTGAATCTTGTGTTTCCATCTCTCTCAAATACTTGGGCTCATAGTAAAACTGTCTTTTCCAATCAAAGAACAGAACAGCAACCTTAAACAAAACTAGAACCACACAGTGAGCATGCAGTATAATAGTAACTGTGTAAAGCTGTGCAGTCCATATCTGTATAATCACACACTTGACTAAATATTTACATCTAAAAAAATTGAGTACATGCTTGAATAAAATCTCCATGAGAGCTTTATTTTGAGACAAAAACAATTTGTATCCTTCAATAGTTTCACTTGCATGAATAGTTACTTCCCTTTAATGCCTTGCATGCAAAGTGGAATATTCAGCAGTTTGCTATATTTTTTTTTGTTTAAAAAGGCTGATGGATAAATACAAATGAGTGGTGCCTAAATATATGCCATTAGGCTTGTCCTTATATGCAACTGCTGGAAAATTCATTTATTAGCATTGAAAAAGTCAATGCTCAACAGGCAAAAATAGAAAGTACTAAAATTACAGCACTTAAATTTTAAAAACTTAAATGAAATGAGTGTTGGATGTTTTCACTAAGTTTTCTAATGTAATTAAGCATATATAGATTTCCCAGTCTGCAAAAGGCATATCTGATACAAACGTTACATGCCATTAGCTTTCAAGTACCAGGTTCCAGCATATATGCAACTAGACCAAACTCATGATGGACAGAGAGCAAAACTCCTTAAGTCTTTAGATAAGGTGGTTTCTGATTTTGGGTTGGTTTTTTTTTTTGGTGTTCAAAATATTGCACAGCCTTCCACCTCATGCATAAAATTTTCAAGACAATCAACTAACTGAAGAATAGCAAAGTCTTTACTATCCAAAAAACCAAGTCTTAAATATCAAGAATTTTTGTCTGCAGGAACAGTACAAGCTCAGCATACAGCTTTTGCTTGAAGTGTTACAGGATTCAAGCTATATACTCTAAGAGAGTCTTACCTAAAACCCCATGGAACTACACCATAGGATGCAGTCCTAAACATTTTGCACACTAGACATAGGTCCTTATGTGTCAGTTTAATTACACATTTACTTAATTATCTATTTTAAGCCCTGGCAGCTCCTACAGCATTCCCAAATTACCCACTTAGCAATAACTAGCTGAAAGCACTGTTCAGGCTATCTGGTTATTTGCACGCCCTGCTAAGTTTCCCATGCAACAGAAGCGTTAGTGGACTTTTTCCACCAGCAATTTTTGCATCCTGTAATGCAGCAATGAAAGAAGTACAAGAACAATCAGTAAAATCTTGTTTGGAAGGTACCTCTGGAGGTCATCTGGTCACACCCACAGACAACTGACTAGAAAAAAGGAAACAAAACTCCCATTTTTAAAAAGGGAAAAAGGAAGACTTGGGGAACTACAGGCCACTCGGTCTCACTTCTGTGCCCAGCTAGATCATAGAACAAGTCCTCCTGGAAACTATACTAAAGCACATGGAAACCAAAGAGGTCCCTTCCAACCCAAACCATTCTATGAAAAGCCCTGATAATCCAGGACAGCCAGATTTAAAATTGCAAAATTTTTAAATTTTGCAAATTTAAAAGCCATGTAGAATAAAACAGTTGAACCACAATGAAAAATAGGAAAGCAGGAGAAGGAAGCAAGGAGATCACTGAAATATGTGTCCCTGAAAAGGACTCAGATTTTTCAAATTAACTTAATTTGCAGTATAAAAAAAACCTCAAAAATCAAAAGCCTGATTATGGAACAAAGGCAGAGTGTTTATTCAGTGAATTTCTTCTTGCTGTACTGTATGCCACTGATTTTTAAATGGTAAATATATATTTTTCAAATTTCTGGCTTGTTATTTTGATTTTTACCTCCTATGCTATTTCCCAGCCACCTGTGATGTTCTCTCCTACCCATGCTGGTAAGCATAAATGTATCAATTTAAACAAAAGCTTACTTAACATTGCTTCGTACCTTTCTTTTAGGAATAAGATAGCTAACAGTACAGCATATGTCATTACAACTCACACTGGAAGATAAAATATGACACTTAAAGGAAAAAGGTAAGTAGTTTATGGCTTCCTTTATTTTCTACAGCAAAAGTGAAAAGCGTCTATAGCAAACAATCCCTTAGGAAGTCTGTGATAAACCTGAGTCAGTTAGAGGGCAATTATATTTCGAGTTTTGTAGAGAAAGTAACTGGCTGCTTTCATTACTGGAATAAAGCCAGCCTAAAGAAACCTGCAGTTTACAGAAAGGGAAAACATTGGAGGCTTGAATTTTGACTGCTAGACAGCAGCATACAGTTCCTTCAAGGGATTAATGTTGTTAAGTTATAAATGTGCCCACCAGAAACAGAACTCCACCTATTCTTGACAGGAATTAGATTTTTTTTTTTCTCATCATTCTACAGAAAAAGTAGATTTGTCCCAATATACCTGTAAAAATCCAGCAATCATCAATCCATTATGAACAATAGCATCAACATTTTTTCTCCCTGGATTATCTTCAGGCTAAATAAATTTACACAGGATCACTTCACACTATGTACACAACCCAGGCTAGTATAGTTCAGACACTAACCAGGTTGACAACTTTTTAAAAATCATAGAGATCAGACTCCTTGAAGCGTTTCTATCTTCAAGCTTTATTCAAAGTATCTTAGCTTCCTTGCTTTCCAAACATATTAAGGAAAACGTGATTGGGAATAGTCAGCATGGATTTATGAAGGAGAAATGATCGGCCAAGGGGATGAGGGGAGAACAGTCGTTGCTCTCTTCGTCTTATCAAGGTTTTCAGTTTCCTATAAAATTTTCACACTGATGAAATGCAGATTAGGTAAGTGGTCAGTGAGATGGACTAAAAACTGGCTGAACTGCCAGGCCTAAAGGCTTATGATCAGCAGCATGATCACAGCAGGTCACCAGTGGCGTATCCTATCAACAGTCTTCCCTAACTGTTTGGTCAAGGCAATGGAGTGCGCCCTCAGCTACTTTGCAGCAATACAAACCTGGTAAAGTCACTGACATTACAAGCTGGTTGTTCTGCCATTCAGACGGGCCTCACAGGCTACAGAAATGGGTTGAGAAGCAGCTAATGGAGTTCGAAGGGAAATGTAAGATCCTGTACCTGAGGACGACTAGCTTCCTGCACTAGTGCACACTGGGGGCCAACCAGTTAGAAAGCATCTCTGCAGAGAACATTCTTGGGATCCTATTGGAAAATATATATGAACATATCCCAGATACAAACCAGCTAACTCATGATACATTGGTCCACTCTTACAACAAAGTGATCATGTGACAGGTGTGTGATTCAGATCTATGTATTTCAGTCCTCACTGCATGAGAACAAAAAATGAACACATGAAAACACTGGAAAGTTACTCAGAAGTACTACAGAAAGCTTTTATCACTATTAAACTAGACTATGAAGTAACCCTGCTAGCATGTCACAGAGCTGTTTTGGTTAGTATCTGTCCTTGCTGGATTCAGCATTCAAATGCAGGAAACGCAAACACATCAAACCATCAATCTGGTTAAGCAACCACCCTTCCACATGAAAGACCTTGCCTACCCTGAAATGTTTTTATTAGCCTTAGTGATCCTTTTTTCCCCCCAGACTCCTAAAAGCTCCTTGACCCAAAATCCCTGCAGCAACACTTGGTGAACAGGCCTACATTGGAGTAACAGCTCCCTTGACAGGTTTTTATTTAAGAGCAGGGATTTGGACAATGAAAGTAGTGCCGAAGTGAGCAAAACCACTTCTTTCATTCATGAACCGAACAATTCCTCAAGTATAGTGAAAATAAAAGCACCATATACTTCACAACTGGCTGAGCTGCTCGGAAGAAAAATCCAGCCAATTAGCAGTGGTAGTCATAGAGGATATCTACGCCCCTCTGCAGCAGTTTTCCTTTTGTAAGGCTTGTTCCTTCTACCTACACTGATCACTGTGATCAACTCTAAATAATCATGTACTGGCAATTTAGTCATCTTGCTTGAAGTGAACTGTTTCTATAAGCTGTGCGTAATAGCATTATTTTCTTTCTTCAAATTTGCACACAAGCTGTAGCAGTACACAGCTGGGTCAACATAGCCAAGAACATACTTTGACCCACTGATAAGAACAGCTGCGAAGTTCAGTGCATATGTATATAAAAAAGCAATTTAACTGAAGCTGGCAGATTTTTCTTTCAGCTTCATACTTTAACCTGAAGTAATTGTGCCCTAAAATCCCAGCTACTGAAAACTCCTGCTTTTTCTATGCTGGACTGCAATTCTGCAATAACAGATCTACATAATTTAGTGTCAAAGCTTTTCTAACTGCAAATGTTAAGTTCTCATTAATTAAAAAAAAGAAAAACATCAAAGTTTAATAAAAAGAATTTTCTAAGATTCTACAAAAAATCCAGAACTTTTCCATCAATGAAAGATTTAACTTAGTTGTAATAGAAGTCTACCTACACCTATAACTATAATCACCACGTTTGGGGGGGTGGGAGGAAGGGAGAAGTAAAAAAAAACCCCGACCAAATACAAACAAATGGACTATCTGCTTTAGCAATTGTTGTGTTTTAGACTCTTTCGACTGCCAAACCTGCCTTTTACATGCTATGAACTCTAAACTGTTAGGTAGCTTTCAGAATTAAACCATACATTACCTTTCTATTTATGGATAATATTTGATTATATGAACTCATGGGATAATGCAGGCAGTAATACCTTCTACTGTGAGACTTGCTTTCACACATATTGCCATCAAGCACTTACTATTAACATACCTCATTTCTTAGAGCAACACAGGGAAAATATTAAGGCTTTTGACAGAATCACACATTTATCAAAATACAACTAAGTTTTACTTTCAGATGTATCTTGTTATGCTGAAATTAAGCTCATTTGAAAAAGTAGTCAAAACTCTAGCAGCAAGTCAGAATCTGACCTTTTTGCAAGAAACAAGTTACAGTAAAAAGCTGACATGATTATCAACACAAAACTAAGTTCAAGACAATTTCTAAAAGTCAGAACCTGACCTTTTTGCAAGAAACAAATTAAGTTACAGTAAAAAGCTGACATGATTATCAACACAAAACTAAGTTCAAGACAATTTCTAAATAATTAAGTCACTTCAGGAGCTGTACAATAAACAGAATATGAGAAAAATACTTGGTTTGAATCCACCGTTATGCTAGAGATGAACTGATTCATGAAAATGAGCAACTAGCAGCTATCCAATGGTCATCCAACTCAGAATGAAGTGGGATAGCTTTTCAGAATGAGAAGTACTACATAAAGCAACATGCAAACTCAGAAATACCTAAGTATCAGTCAGTAAATGCAACACATTGTCACCCAAGAATCTCTCAAATACCTGTTTATAAACAGGATGTGTGAAGCAGAATGGCTGAAAACAGAAATACAAGTATCAGTCACTAAATGCAACACGTCACCCAAGAATCTCTCAAATACCTGTTTATAAACAGGATGTGTGAAGCAGAATGGCTGAAAATTTTCCAACATAATTAGTTTCTCACTCCAAATAGATGCCTCAGTACTTGATGATAGTAGTTTTATTGAGATGAGCTTCCCCAAATCAGAGGGAGATCCCTGCCAGCAGCTGTGGACACAGGTTTCCAGCTACTCCAGCCAGCATCAAAGTTTGCATTCCTCCCATCTGCTGGTTAAAAGCCTCCAGATGAACATTTGGACTCCTAACCATACAAAGCTGAGAACCTGGTAAGCTGGGAGCTGGCCCTTTAGGGCTTCTAGGTTGCCATTACTTAGAGCTTCTTGTTATCATCCTGCTTTGTGAGTCCTAATTCAGTTCACTACTCTATCCATAGGAGGGGGAAAAAAGAAGGAGCTCTGATTCCTCTTGCTCTTCTGGCTTTACCTTCATATAAAGCACTAACAGAATATCATTTGCTCTGACAAGATGAATTTAGCCCTTAGGTCGGGACCAGAAATACTTTACATCCTTTAGTCAAACAGAAATTGAGCCTTAATCAAGCTTTGGACAATTGGGTAACAGAGAAACTACATTTCAGGAAAGGTGAGTGTCATAATTAAAGGCGGAACAGACTTCTCTCCTAAACACACACAGATGCTGGCAGGAAAAGCTACAGATGAGCTAGCAATAGCAAAAGCAACTGAGATTTCCTTTATAAGAGCTGTGAAAAAATACAGCAGAAAATCTTTCAGACAAAACTGAGATGAGATGGAAGACAAAGACCTAAAAGACATGCTCACTGTTATGTAAGTCATAAACATTAAGCTCATCCAAGGATAACCAAAGTCACAGAGGACAGATAGAAAACAGAGTAATGAAAGCATTAACACCAACAGAAAACATTTGTGATTGGTCATAAATTTGAAGATTCAAGAGAAGGATACCTGTTTAGCACTACCTATCACCTAGTTAATCACTGAAGCAATGTACTGTTGATGATACATGCTCTTTTATGACTATTTATGGATCCCAGTTTGCTCAGTGCTATGTAAGCTAGTTGGGAAACCATTAAGTATGTTGAAAAAGTGCCAGTTATACCAAAAATGACCCCCTTTCCCTCTCTTTGCCAACATTTCCATGTTAGTCTACTATGATTACAACTCTTCCAGCCTTTTATCTTTTGGGACTTGTTCACACTAGGAAAAAGGGGTAGGTCCCAACTAATTAGGAAATTTAATTAGGAACTGGGGAACTGACTTTCAACCATCTGCCTGACAACTTATATTAAGATGACAAGTTGCCCAATTTCCACTAGGAATTTTCCTCAGATCGAAATCACTGCATGAAAATTATAAGGGAAAAGGCCATACAGGTGGCTGCCACTATCTGTTTTCACAGATTCTGATGTATTTTCATTGTCATCAGTAGTAGGAGCCAACATAATCCTGATCCTGAATTAATTTACTAATGACACTAAAAGTCACTATCCTTAACGGAAGAATTTTCTACTTAAGGCATTTGAAGGATCATCATCATAATCAAGTAACCCTTCCGGAGGGAACATCCAGGGGAAGTTAGTCTCATGACACCACTGATCCCAGCCTCCTTTAAAGCCCATACTCCCTAATTAGTGCTGCAGATTTCTGAATTTGATTCTGCTATTTTTCATCTTCTACATCTAATTATGAAGGTACGCACATCCCTGAAGTAGAAAGAAAGTACAAAAAAGTAGAAAAGTTAAGAGTGTATTTGTATGTAGATTTTATACCCTTAGCAAGAAATAATCCTCAGCATGAATAGTATGCACTTTCAGTGGGAGTTTGTTTGTTTGTTTTCTTAAACAACTCCTTTAAGACTGTTTGGATTTATAGAGAAGTCCAAATCATGTCAGATTTCATGACAAGCTGTTCTGATAAACAAATTAACTTATAACTACATCTTTCTTGGTCACATCCCTAATGTTGAAATTCTATAAAGGTTTACAGTATTGTAACTTATATCAGCATATGCCATGTTCCTTGGCGCTCCGAAGATACACCACTGTACAGGTACTGCTTCCTTTTCCACTGAAGTCTGTGTAATGCTATTAAAGAAGAAATCGAGGTGTACTGTATCTTGACACTGAGGTGTGGTCCTGCACTTAGTACTGTGGTGTTACTCAGAAGCTACTAAGTGCATGGTTCCTGTAATGTGCAGCTCATTAAATACTACTGGAATTAGACTAAGAAAAAGCTAAAGAACAGCCATGCCGGGTATATTGCATATCAGACTACAAAGTAATCAACACTCCTAGCACATGACTTGCATCAAAGCATCTCATGGTAAATACAGTTTTCCTACAATAATATCCTAATTCTGATAAACATTTCCTAACATAAGCAGCATTATTGCTAGAGTCAAAGTTGTAGTCATGTTCATACAGTGAGAGCAAAATGCAATGCCTTAGTATCTCAAGCTAAAGACAGTTCTGAAGATGCCTTCCTTGTGGATGAATCCAGCTCATTAAAGCAAACTTTATGCATGTAAATACAGAGTCTGCTTAAGCCAGTAGACTCAGGTTAGCATTATACCTAGCTCTTTGATTTTACATACATGTAAAGTTACCTGTTGGTTTAAATAATTTTAATGATTCATGAAAGCATATTGTGAAACATCATTTATATTGCTTTCTTTGGATGACAAAATGGCTCACTTGCTAAAGTATTTGGAAGTTTTTCGTGCTCCAAACTAAGATTATTAGTCAGGCACAATGACTACTTTTAGTAGTTGTCAGCAAGTAAAACCTCATATTATTTCCCACTCTAAGTAGGAGGAAAATAGTTGGTTTTGATCTGATTAAGGTTAGAACTTAAAGACAAGCAGCAAATAATGGAAAATCAGTGTCTCCATGGTACTCCTTTCAAATATTCACCTATCCCCTGACAGGTACTCCTGTTTGAGAAAGGGATACTTGACATCCTTACCCCCCCAATACATATCCCAAACAGCATATTAAACAGTTTTAATGCCTGAAGTGCTTTTGGAACAGATGGACATACCTACTACCTTCTGCAGTTTCCCTGTATTCTACTGAAGAAACAGATGCCAAACTTAGGCAGACTGATCCACTTTGAAAACTCCCAGATTCTTGTAAATGATAGCAAGGACAACAGCAAAGACAAGAACTATAGTTGAGCCAGCTGTCTCCAGGTCTTTGGATGTTCCCGCCTTTTAAGACACTTTTTCAAGAGTGTAGACATTTAGTTCCAGGAAGGCAACCGAACTCAGCCGACTTGAATAGTGGCAAGACCAGCAGATGCAGAGATTCCATCCTAGGCTCACATTCAGATGTGAAGTATCTTCTCATCCACTCCAATTCATGCTACTCTTGTTTAATAATGACGGCATCACGCCATTACCTGTCAGTCCATGCATTACAGGGTGGGTTTAGTTGCTCAGATGACACGTGCTGTGCTCTCCAAAAACCACATTTCAGCATACTGTTCCATCTGAACCAAATCTTTAAATCCTTTTCATGCAGGTCTCTAAAGCAACTCCTCACCTGGGTTCCTGACACCAGATGCTGAATTTCACATTAAATATGCTGATGAAAAATATGCACATACATGTATTTTCTACATTTTAGGAGTACAATACTCAAATTGAAGTGATATTGATATGAATACTTCTGTCACATCATGGAGTGACATACAGAATTCTTGTCTCACCTGCCTGGATGCCTGTACTAAATACTTAAACTGTATACAACTATATTTTTTCTATGTAGAACTTCAACAGGCCAGGATTAGACACTAGATATTTATACATCTTTGCAAACCACAGCGCTATTACATACAATCAAATATTATAATCTGAAGCCTGAAAAGCAGTTATTTCCATGGGCTAAAAATACCTTGCTCATCTAGCTCCATGAATAGCCTAGCAGTAAGGTCAAGCTATTTAATTGTTTGAATTAGCTTCTAAGTCTTACACATATAACTGATACACTGTTCCTATCAAACCCTCCCCACAGAGGCTGTGCTTAAAGAGATACTACTGCACTACAACCTTATACCCATGGGACCCCTTTTTTTGAAAGATTCTGTGGGCAATAATAACTGTATTTCTACACATAGTTACATGTGAAAAAGTCAGTACAATCAGAACCCAGTATCATTAAAAGATCCTTTTCAGAAAACCTATTGTGAGAAAACTATTTCAACATTTACCTTATTTTCTTTGTGGAGCACTGTATAACATATGAGACAAAGGTAAAAACGCAAATGTATTTGGTTTATACTGTGAGGTTTTGGTAGCCAGGGGGCTGCAGGGGTGTTCTGCCAAAGATACATCAAACCTAAGAGGCCTACTTGGCCCCGTTCTAAAGAAAGCTGTTCCAAATGAAAAAATTGCTTTCAAGCTCAATTCACTTGAGTTGGGTAACACATTCTTCCCCTTCTGGGGGATATTTAGTGTCCTATCCTCATTATCTATGATGACAAACAACATTTGTAAAATAACATGGAAAAAAATGGTTTATGCAAACCAAAATATGTAAATGTGTCATATAGCTTTTAATTTAATGTTCAACATGACCAATACTGTCAGTTTTAGAAATCAGATAAGCTTAATATTCAATTCAAGGTGATTTTTCTCTTTAGAAAGTGTCAAGGTTTCTAATGCTTCATTTTCCTTCTTCACCTCCAGTATCGGGGGAACTCAAACTATTCCATCCCACAAGCATGTTCGGCTTTGATAAGTCAGTAGACAGTTCACATATCAAAGAAAACTGCTAATTAACATAAGGAACAGCATTTAAATGGTTTTAGCTTCTCACTCAGGTAAAAGCAAAGCACTTACTTGAGATTAGTTCAGAGAGACAGCACGGTAAAGGGGCAGAAGCCTAATTTGTTACAGGTCTCAGCAGCACTCAAACTAGTTATCGTAGAAGTCTCAGCATACGACGGTCTGTGCATCCAGGTTTTGATTTTTCTGTTACTGTAAGTGAATTCTTCTCACTAATAAAATAATTTCATGTCTTTTCCTAAGAATGCTGCATTGAAAAGGTCTGTGCAGAAAAATATCTCTAGAAATATCCAAAGCAAAATAAACTGGCTCTCAGAGGTCACGCATGCAGGGACTGGCTGCAATCCGATGGTGTCAATAAAACTAATTGGTCTAGCAACAGTACAGCATAAATTCGGTTTATGTGCTTCTAGTCCTGTGGCAGTGTGTGTGAAGCTAGGTCAGTCCTCTAAGTGTATCTGACTGCTAACATAAGGTTAGAAGATGCTTATTGCTATCAGTCTCAAAAGCATGCGTATTATCACTCAATCATCTAAATTCAATAAATCTTTATTCACATTTTCATACCTTCTGGGTAAACCATTACACTGCACATAAAAGTTTCTCTCAATCCAGCCCTTTTCACCCAATATGAATAGACCAGAAAAAAAAACCTGAACACAAGCCAGTTCCCACCATTTCTGATGTTAGCTCAGGTCTTTTCAGGGGAATAGCTTAATAGAAGCTGGAGAATATCGGTTTACTGCAGCACACAGTATCTTCTGTCCTGGAATCTGTGTATTCATTAACACTCCACCTTTGCAACATGTTACATAGCTACTTAAAGTAATCTGAAACCAACAATTCACAATGCATTGAAAGCAGCAAATTCTTTTCAGCCTCAGCTTTCCAATATGCCCTCACTCATTCAATAGGGGCCTGCAAAATATTATTTCTGTCTGGTCTTTGAAAGTGAAACAACCATAGGAAATGACAGCAGTTACAACTACCCTGATGCAGAATAGCAAGCGTGAAATTTTAGGGGAGATCAAAAATATCAGAGAAACAGCTGTGTCAAAGCCCAAGTTTTAAAGATACTATTTTTTTAAAAAGCAAAACTGAACTACTGAGAACTGTCTAAAATACCAAGCATTACTATCAAATATGTACACATTAATGAGCATTATTGATGTGCCTAGTCACTGAGACCCTTAAGCTTCAGCCGTTAGTATACTTCTACATTTCTGGTAAAAATATCCTCATCAGTTTTACATGATACTTAGAGTGTGTTTACATCACTTTATCTAAAATTAATAACCTTGGCATTCTGTCAGTGTGTTAAAAACATCTGGCCTTCAGAAAAGATTCCCCCCTTAGTTCTCACAATTGTAAACCAGCCTTTTTGGGACCTGCCTTAGCTCATGAGTCAAGATACCCTTCTATTGTCCTAGGAAATAATAGTTGCAGGCAGCAGCTTAGTGTATCGTCTTCTAATTCTAAGGCTCCAAATTCTCCCTTATATACTGTAAAGTAAGACTAAGCACAGAGCACTAAATGTAATGGCATTAGAGTAAATACAGGGTCATTTAGTTTTAAGTCTTTTGTAGGATTTTGATCCTAAATGACTTTAGATCCAAAATTCTGTGGTGGGTGTAGAATTGACCTCTATTATTCTACAGCATTATTCTAATCAAAACTGTTCTCTAACATGATTTTACAGGATACTTGAACAGGCAGTTTAGGGTAGTTGGTTAACAGGCATTCCTTACTCCAGCAGGAAAACTGAGCATTACACTCATATGCATTTATTTATAACTATCTATGAAAGTTTTTCTAAACAAAACTACCAAGTTCTAGGTCAAGCAGTGTACATGTACATCGAATATCCTATTTCCTTTATGTTCTGGTTTAAATTTTTGGACCAAAACTCTTCAATGAAGACCTACAAGCATCATCTTAAAATGTGTAAACCTTATCTACAGTACAATAAACCATATACTAAGGGGCATGGTGACAGTAGGGAGGAGCAAGGACTCAGCACTTCAGTGCCTGTGTACAGCCTGCACATGGCCAATGCACACTACATAAAATGTATACGCACATATATAATAGAACTCAGCGTATGTACGAACACCATACTGAATCACTGATGTTGGTTTTATCTACAGCGTGGCTGAGAAGACATTACCACTTTGTTTTTCTGCCTGTATTTCACAGCAGCTGGTACAGGGCTCCTACCAGAGCAGGATTTGTGTATTCTTGAACAGAGCATAAGGAAATATATAACTTCTGAGGAAATGCAAAATAAACAATAAACAATCTGATTATTAGGATACTGCAGAAAAGCATTTGCCATTAATTTGACAAGATGTGATTACATTCGGTGTATAGCAAATAAACTATAAAATTTGTTGTAGTTGTATGGTACAGGTTCAGTCTATTTTGGCTTCTCGGCAATACTGCAAGGATTGTCACTTTCAGTAAAATACTCATTTTGTTTATTTCAGGAGTCTGAACTAACACAGTAAGATAACTCAAATGATAATCTCTTCTAAAGAAAATTCTCACCAATTTTCACTAAAAGTAAAGGAAATGAGGAATAAACACAGCCCCCTCCCCAAATCCTTGAAATCTAGTGTAAGCAGCAGCTTTTCTTTTCCACAGAGTTATAAAAAAAAAAAACCCACACCAACCAAACCTTATGTCACATTTGACTAATTCTCCACATCACTTATGGATCAGGATAAACTCATCAAATTTCACATGGGAAAACTGAAAGAATTGATACACCATTCATCAAGAATGCCATTCTTTCACTGCTCCTCCCAAATACACTTTTACCTAACTACTCCGATAGAGCAAAGTGATCCAACAATTGAGAAATATTTTGAGAATCCCTAGACACAGATCTTTTTCTGGCCAGTACTGGCAGGCTTCCTCGTGATTTTCTCTCAGGTAAGACACAGCACTTGCATGGACTACTAAAGCAGAATTGTTCTCCTAGACTCTAGACATTTACATCTAAATCTTCACGATACATCTAAGTTTTCATCTTTGCAGTGGATAGTGATATTAATATTTGTACATTATTCCTAATAGTTACTCCACAAGCTAATCTTGAGGATTAATTCCTTGATATCTAAATGCTGTTTGGATACTTACACCACTGCAGAGTCACTAGTGCCAAATACAAGCAGGATTTTATGAAAGGACTCCCTGAAGCACTAGAACTCTAGGTCTGTATAAATATTGTTCACATACTTCTGTGAAGTATTTGGTGTGTTTCACAGACTTTTTGGCAGGAGCTACAAAGCTCTGCTTCCCCATGTCTGTTGCCATGAAACACAGAGCCCAGTTTTCAAGCTTTTATAGCACAGTCATAATCACTGCCTTCATAGAAAAACCAGTTTGCATATTTTGTATGCCATACCAGTCAGACTTGCAAGCAATCACATTTCTGGAGAAAGAGAACATGTGTTCAATATCCAAATAAGTATACATAAAACATGTATCTCTATTAAAACCTCTTTTTTTTTTTTTTAACCAGCACAAGAAATTAAAATGAAAATTTTATAGAAGTTTGGCTTCATCTTAACTGAGGGAATGTGTTTACTTGATAGCCTTGAGGCATTTATAATTATGTCAGTTGATCCTTCAATGCTCTGCCTAAAGATGGATTTTCCCTTCCTCACATTATCCTTTCTCCTAACTAGTAATAGTACGAAAGGCTGTATGTTGTTGAAGCAAGGCATTTAATAAAAGCACTACATGTGATAGCTGGCTACTCAAACAGCTAAAATCCAGTAAATACGAAGAACTACCAGATAAAGTAGTTATTTTGTGCACTTATTTCTATACACCATCTACTAGCATCTCTTCTCAGACAATACAGTTACCACAGCTAAGCCAAGATTAATTAGTTATTTTTAATTTGGTTACACAAAGACAGAATATTTCTTTTTATCTAATGTTCTAGTTCATTAAGTAATTGACATTATAAACTGACTTTAAGTTCTGATACATCAACTTACATGTGTAAAGAGATACAAGTAATAATAAATTTGAGCGTGTACATAAGCAAGAGCACATATGGAAATCTAAAAAACCTAAATTCTTACCAGAACTATGATTACCTACTGTGTGATATGTTCCGAAGTCTGGAATTTATCTGTTTATAAGCTGAGAGAGAAGTATCTCTTAAGAACACCAATTACACAATTTGCTGTGTATATAAAATGTTTTGGCTTATTTTTTTCCTGAAAAGACAGTTCCTTCAGTTTATTACTAGATTTATTATGCAAAGATGTAAATTGCTAACTTACCACTATACAAGGAATACTTTTGGAGAAAAACATGCAAGTGTCCTATTGAATGTGAATCTAAGGTCTAAGTATAATCCGTTTCATAAATTTGTAAGTAGGGAAATACAGAATGTAACAATTGCTATGGAAACTGATTTTTAAACATATCCATGGGGCATTGATCCTATGGCACACCACACTGGACTAGGCACAGTACAGTACACCACCAATACTCAGTTCAGGCTAGTCCTAGCGTGATCCTGTGAAATATTTCCACTCTAATTGCAGCATGGAAAACAGGTCTGCAGCACCATGTATTTTATTCTACAGCTCCATCTTGTCTAGCTGCATTAGTTGTTAATGGAAACATAAATATAGTCTCTCTATAAATTATTTTCTATGTCCCATTAATAGCGAGATCTTAAATTTGTATTGATATTCACTAGAACCACTAAGAAGCATTGTTGGTTGTAGTGTTTACAGACAAACTAGGAACAGCTGCCTCAACCTTCTTTTCTAATGGAGTCTCTTAATAAGGTTTTAAATAAAGATGTTCCCACATTTCCTGCCTTTCACTCCATGAATGGGGTACTACAGCTCTCTATCTTCTTGTAGATCTATAGAAAAATAGGTCCTTTTTGTGCTCAGTTATCCCATTTACCTAAGTATACAATAACGGCAGAATATCTGTTCCTTTTACGTGCGGTCACATGCTACTACCAGTACCATTTATTCATCATGCCCTGCTTTAAGTATTAAAGATGGAAAGGCAAGACCATACTAAAGGGGAAGGGTAGGGATGAGATGAATGAGAAATTGACACAATTGATCAAAAATGGATAGACATACACTCACCAAGTTCCATTTGAAAGATATATGAAAAAAAATTTATTAACAGGAAGATTTGGACCTTACACATGAACCCTTAAAAACAGAAAGTTCAGTTTAAGCCCAAATCAAAACTGGAAAATATTCCAATTTGCAGGAATTTCAGCAGCTGTTTCATTTCTAGGTATATATATGTGTGTGTGTGTGTA
>NW_010254565.1:0-25944 GCF_000690775.1 Eurypyga helias
ACCATTCTATGATTCTATAAATAATCCTTTCCGTTATCTAAAAATTGTCTTTTCATTTATATAAAAATGAATTTACTTTTACTTAAGAAAGATTAAAATTTTTATTTAAAAATAATTAAAAATTAACTTTTGTCCATCTGTTATGGAGCTATTTTACTAATTTTAAGAATTTTTACTAGCCATTAGAGGGATTAAGAATGGTACATTCCCATAACTGTATTCCTATAACCTCAGGACAGACAACCATCTGGTAATTCCTGGCTAAACTTGTGTCTTTCACAAACACATTTTGTGATTATAGATGGCCTCTTAGATATTTGTACTCATGTCCATCTGTTCATATGGCATTATGCCTACATGCAAGTCAGTCTTTTCACTAATCCACCGGTGCTGGACTTCAGTGATTTTTAGCTTGGCTGTCTGGATAAAACGGCAGTTGCCATATTTTTTACCTGCACATACAATTCTGCCACATCAAGAAAATTTTTGTTCTGGACTGACATACCACATCACATATAATTAGAATAATGAAAATATACCTTCAAATCAGTATATGAATGCTCATGAAATTATTATAAGAGATGATAACATTTCTATAAAGTGGTAGAATCTGGTGACAAAAACATCACTTTCTCCTATAATATACCCGACAACATCCCATGTTAATATTAGGTGCAATCAGGCCTAGGCCTAATGAGAAATATTTTGAAAGAATGCTTCTACTGGGTCTGTCTGGGATGAAGCTGTTTCTTCACAGCAGTCCATATAGTTCTGCCATTTGCATTTGTTGCTAAACCAGTGCTGGTGACAAACCAGTTTTGACTGGTGCTAAACAGTGCCTTGCAGAGCATCAAGGCTTTCTCTCTTTCTCCCCTGCCTCCCTCAAAGTGAGCATGTTGGACAAGAGCTTGGCAGGGGACACAGCTCAGGCAGCTGAGCTGAACTGACTAAGGGGATATATATGAGCATATACCATGTGACATGATGATCAGCAATAAAAACTTATGGAAAGAAGGGGGGAGAGGAGATGTTCTTCATTATGGTGGTTCTGTTCCTAAGTAATTGTTATGCCCTGCTTCCTAGGATGTCAGATAACTTCCTGCCGATAAGAAGTAATGAATGTATTCCTAGTCTTGCTTTGCTTACACATGCATCTTTTGCTTTTCTTACTAAGCTGTTATCTTGATCCACAATTTTTTTCCACCTTCTTTCTATTTTTTCTGCTTATCACTTGGGAGAGGGGAGTGAGTAAAAATCAGCATGTTTTTTTGGCTGCTGGCCAGCGTCAACCCACTGCAACTCTAAAATAGCATTTATAGGAAGAAATTTTCTTTGAAAGATCTAAATTTAAAGATTAAAAGCCACACATGTCAATAGACCATGTCCAATTGTCCTGGTTTCTGCTGGGATAGAGTTAATTTTCTTCCTAATAGATGGTATAATTCTGTGTTTTCATTTTAGTATGAGAATAGTGTTGATAACACACTGACATTGTTTGTTGTTGCTAAGTAGTTCTAGCTCTTATACTAAGTCAAAGACATTTCAGTTTCCCATGTTCTGCCAGCAGGGAGGTGCACAAGAAAGAGGAGCATAGCTGGGATAGCTGACCTAGACTGGCCAGAGGGATATTCCATACCATATAACATCACGCTCAGTGAATAAAACTGGAGTTGGGAAGGGATTGCTGCTCAGGGATGGGCTATTGGTTACTGGGTGGTGAGTAATTGTTATGTTGTGCATCACTTGTTTTTTGTATATTCCTTTATTATGATTAGTAGTAGTATTACTACTATTATCATTATTATTATTATTATTTCCTCTTCCTTTTTTGTCTGATTAATTTGTTTTTATGCCAGCCTATGAGGGGTTTTTTTTTTATTTACTCCCTGTCATCTGGGAGGGGAACAAGTGAGTGGCTGTGTTGTCCTTAGTTGCTAGGTGGAGCTAAACCACAGCACCAATTCAGAAGAGTTCACATGTCTAATAATACATTGTATTATTTAGATAAAAAGGGATTTTTTTTATCAGCAAGGACTCTTTTGAAACTGTGGACAAACCTCTTTGGCTTTCAAAATAGAAAAAATATAAATTTAAGAGTGAACTGGATAGTCAGTGAGTGCTGAAACTTAAAAAAAAAAAATCATTGGAATGCTCCCTGTGATTGCAATGCAATCTCTGTAATCTGAAATATAATTTAATAAATTTAGACATAAGATCTACTTAGCAAGGGCCTTCTTTCCTCATGGATTTTTCTGTTAACAGGAATAATTAAATTGATGCTGTGTTTCTTAAGCTTTTGTATAAAGATTTAAAAAGTCTGTATCAACCTTTTTTTCTCTATATGTGATAAGGATGAATGGTCAGATTTTGTCAGTGAAGTTTTGGAAAAGGCTCAGACTCCTAGATAAAGCAGATTTAACTCTAATTCTGCAAAAAATAATATCTATTTAAGAATTAAAAGCAACAAATGTTTTTCTTACATTTTTATAAGGATAATAAACATAAAATAATTAAATATAAGGTAGAAATTTACAGGGTGTAGTTTAGATAGTTATAAATATATACATACTTGGATAGTCTTTAAATGCCAGAGAAAAAACATATTAGAAGGTAACCTAAGTGGAATTTAATAAAATGAATGTAACTTGTCCAATCTTGTATGGAAGAGGTTCAGTAATTATGAGCGATAGTGTATTTTCTCTATAAAGTTAGATCTGAGGCTTTCTGATGGATTTCTCCAGCTGAAGATTTTAGCTCAGTACTTCTAGAAATACTGTAAGTGAAACAATGGTGTGGTCATCTCAAAATTTTAAGTTATCTCTCTAAGCTAAAACAGAAGAGTATTAAGAATTTTAAAAAGCATAAAATTGTACAGCTAAGTCTCATACTTAATTATGCATGATGAAATAACATAGCATCATATATATGAAAAAGACTGGAAAATAAGCTTGCATTATCAATTTATTCAGAAATTTACATCCACGTATCACTTATATATACATATATTAAATGTATAGCCTCAATGACCATTGGTATTATTTTCTTGAGTCCATTATGGTAACAGCCAGTAAACCCTTCATAACAAAGAGTTGGATGAAATTCCTTACTATAAGATCATTTATTACTCTATGTTTTCAATATTTACTACACAATTTATTTCCTTTTGCTCTTTTTAGAATCTTCAGTTTTAGAAACTACTTAAACATTGTTCATGGATGTTATACTAGTAGCAATTTTTTCATTCATTTGTAGTGAAGTTCTGATTCTGAAGTGATGCTTCAGAATGTGAGATTTTTTTTATGCTGTTCTTTCCTCTGTTTTAATTTGGGCACAAAATTCTGGCATAATTAGATGCAACTTTCCATATAAAAGAAAATTCTGGGCCTCAGGGAAAAAAAAAGTAAAAACATCAAAAATATGTATGTGATCACAAAATGTACAACTACACATTGAAATTCATTAATCACTGTGAAAAAGCCTTCACAAGCTAGTTATGTGACAATTCAGTGGGTTGAAGTTCAAGTGTTAGACAAATCCAGGGGATATAAATATATGCATGTGTAAGAATTGCAAAGATTTGAAGAGAAGAGGTAGTACTGTACATGCAAAATTATGTTTTGGTTTAAGAGTTGTAGTCTGCAGCTGGACTTTAGGCATACATAGAACTGCTGAGAAATGCCGTATGGAATAACCTCACTACTGGCAAAGAAAGAGCTGGAGATTGATATTGATGTGTTATGCAAACACGGTGTGTTTAGTCACAAACAAAATACTTTTGTTGTTTGTGGCTAAAATGATGCCTAAGGAACCTGAAGGTGCACAGGTTCATGGGGCCTGATGAAATATGTCCATGGATCCAGGGTGCTCTGCACCTTGACTGTTCTCTGAAACAATAAGGGAACATTATAAGTCATTGGAACTAATGTCCCTAATGCAGATATGTAGCTGTCAAACCTCTCCCTTTTCCTAGAGAAGTAGTTTATGTATTCAAACTTTGGCTGTATTCAGAGCACTTGAGAATGATGTCAGTGTCCCAGCAGAGTATGTGACATCTTTTTCCGCCGACTTATAGCCAGCTACTCACTGAATAAAACATTCTGAGACACCTCACAGATGATGTCTTTTTAAGACTCAGTCTTGCAAACCTGAGTAGACTAGCCCTAGTACAGCTAAACACTTATTAGAAGACAAAAGAGCCACTTAAATTAATTTTTTTTGAGGGTTATTGCAAGCACAGCTGTCAGCATACTAAAGTGGATATCTTTGGGAAGCTCTTCATGTTCCCCAGTTTTTAGTTTTAATTTTCCATCTCTTTAGAACTATATTTAGAAATTCATTCCTTATTAATAACTCAATTATCCTTGTTAATTACTTGGCATCAGAGAAATTATCATTCATTACAATTTTGCGTCAGTGACCTTCATTCAGGTTTCAATTTTCAATGTGAATTGTTAGAAAAGCAATAAATACTTTTGTGAGTGGGGACTGAAAAAAACGTTTTCAAGACTGGAAAAAAATACCTGGACCCTGCTTCAGTAAAATATTTAAAAAAAAAAAAAGAATCCCCAACCAACTAAAAAAACTAGTCATTTCAATGGCTTAAAACCTGAAGTGATCATCTGGGTAACTGGGGCAGGAGCTGTAACTTGTACTAAATGTGTTTGAATTTGATTTTGATTTTAGATATTCATGAGCATATCCAGTTATTGACCCAAAGACACCAAAACTAACTAAAAGAAATTAAGTTGGTTTTCACAAATACTAATGGCTAGATGTGACTTAATGACTGGAAACGGTTTGCAGGTCTGGGTTATGAAGTTCTCTACTATTTTATTTATTTATAGCTGTATGCTTAGGACAAGTAGAAACTCAAGGAAAAATGTTAATTAAAATCAATAAAAAAAGAAAATAACAAACCAGAAAAGAAGACAAACAAGAAAATTTAGAAACATCGATAAAGTGTCAAGAACAATCAACATCAACATCAAGTCTTCACAAAGTTACAGTGTCCTTATTTTGATTGATTGAGGTTAAATCCATTTGGGATTAACTCAATCACATTTTGCCTTGATTAACTTAAATTGGCTCAAAGGAAAACATTGAATGAAGTTTTAATCTGATATCTTTATCCTCATAAAGAGCTGCAATATCATTTGAATATAGAAGAAAATTTTCAGAATTGTTATGCACTCTTTTAAAAATATATTAGAAATATGATTCTAAATCCTACTAGTTTTCAACAGTCAAGATCCTCCCTTCTCAAGTTCTTTTTAACAATGTCTTTATTACCCTTCAATTGCCTTGCCTATTTCAAATGTGTGGTTAGAATTTCCTACCAAATTTTCACTGGTAGGTAAGTTTCATTAAGCTTTTTATAATAGATACATCTCTATGATTTTTTTGCTCATTAATTCCAGAATAAACCAATATTTGTCTGCTAGAATACTAAATCATTTTTCCAGGAGATATCCAAATTAACCATTTGTCCCAGATCTATGTATAGCCAGTAATATTTTAAATTTTCTTAATCAGTTTCTTTCTTTTACACATCTATATTGATGTCATATGTGTATGTTTATTGGTTTTAGCTGGGAGGGAGCGAATTTTCTTCATAGTATCTAATATGGGGCTATGGTTTGGATTTGTGCTGGAAACAGTGCTGATTATATAGAGATATTTTCATTACTGCTGAACAGTCCTTACATAGTCATTGTCCTTACATTTTCTGTTCCTCTCACCACCCCACCAGCAAGTAGGCTGGGGGTGCACAAGAAATTTAAAGGGGACATATCCGGTACAGCTGACCCCAAAAGGATGTTCCATACCATATGATGTCATGTTCACCATATGAATCTGGGTGAAGAAGGAGAAAGAGGAAGGCACTGGGAGTGATGACATTTGTCTTCCCAAGTAAACTTGCTGAGGGTGCACTCAATCCCACTGACCATGTCGATGCAAAGATGTTGAACAGTGCCAGTCCCAATGCCAACCTATAGTTTATAAATCTGTTATTTATGAACCTGTAAGTTACTGCTTCTATTATTAATGTTATAGAAAAAAAAATTCATTATGGGAGGAGAAATGAGTGTGATAGAAATGCAGACAGATTAATATGATTCCTTTTGAAAATGGTAGAACAAGAAAAAATAACCTTCAAAAATTGTTGCTTTTTTAGTTTAAACAGGATCTGGTCTCTGATTTTTCAGTATATTTTACATTAATCATAATATTTTTTTCTGACAAATTATTTCAATTATTTTTTCTGTCTAATTTTTTTCAATATGTATACCTACTTCCTCTGACATGTATGATTATATTCCAGCATAAAGGAAGAAAGAGAAACTGTTTCTTTGTATCACTAAAATCGTTTGGTGATAAATCTCTAGTTTTCATTGGTTACAAAGATCAGAAAGAACTGTTACATTGCCCTATCTTAGATTATATAAAATTGCTATAGATTAAAAATAAAAAAGATGTGTGGATTGAAAAGAGTAAGAAAAGTAGATTTCTTGCTTTCTAGCATTCTCCAGACACAGTTTTAGAAGATTCTCTATAAATTTAGAGTGCTATTAAAAAAAAAAAGTTTTACATAATATCAATCTGTTATCTTTAAAGTGTCCCTGTGATTTATAGTTCTGTAAAGTCCCTGGTCTCATGTTACATAGCTTATTTGCTCGTGATACCACAAAACTTGGTTTCATAACCCAGATGGCGTCTGTTAATGTCATGTTGTACCTTCAAGAAAATGAAATCTGTTGAAAAACACACAAGTTACAATTTTTAAAATAGTTCACTCTTTATGAAACAGAAGCTGCACTACATGTATGATAGTAATTTATTACTCACATTAAAAATTCTTCAAGTCAACAGTAGATATAAAAGAAATTAATCTAAGAAATAATAGCTCGTGTTTTAATTCAGGTGTTTCTTTATGTTATTTTGAGATGTTATTTTAAAATTATTTGACAGAAAGGCCAGGAAAATTTACTGTCTCAGATGAAGCAGAAAGACCAAATACTGCAAAGTAATTGTTCACCCAATACCATCAAAATGTAGCTAACATTGAAAGGTGAATCTTATGAAAATGCAGAGCAATTTTATTTTAGAACTTAAAAAGAGTGCCAGGCATGCATAAACCATGATTTTTATAAAGTATTTAAATATTAAAAAGTCAAAATCCTTCATTTGACTGTCTGACCTTTAAGCTTATCTGCTCCTAAAGCACATCTTACCTATCAACCAAAACTTTAATCACTTTCTCATTTCAGATATTGAAAGAAAGATTCCATTTAAATCAAGCAAAGGTCATCTTTCTTTGAAATATAGATTACTCACCTGCACTTTTTAAAAAAGTGAAAACTGGAGAACAAACTCAGGAGAAACATTTCTTTCTGCACACTGACAAAGTACTGAGTCAGCAATGGAAAAGATTAAAAATAATTATGCATAACTCCCAGAGATTTTAAGGTCCAGACCAGAAATGAAATGCAATTCAGTTTCAAAATGTATGAACTTCATATAGAGAAAATGAAATGAGACAGAATTTATATTCTTCAGTCTTTTTGAACTACTTCTTAAACTGCAGTTAGGTTAAAATGTCACCAGAGACATCAAGAGATAAGAACAAATGTATAATTTGTCTGAGATCACTTGAGGTTATGAAGAAGCTTTCTGACCTCTCCTTGATTACTTATATGCTAAGTAAATGATGAGTTTCTCTTAACACTTACATACACATTTGTTTTACTACAATATTGTATTACAATTTAACATTTGTCCCCAAATACCAAAAAAATTCTAACATGTAAAATATATTCACAGTGCAATTTCTATGAGTCTCTGAATGACTGAACATTTCATAGAGAAAAACAATTTCTGCTGTCTAGTTTTCTAAACTAAAATGTAGCAGAAGATCTACCTCTAATATTTACCTTCATCTGAGAATTTGAGGTTTTAGTTTACCTGAACTCGTATATGTGAACATGAGGTTATTTTGAATAACACTCAAAACTCTATTATTAACCTATTTAGAATTATAATATATTGGAAATAGTAATTTGCTTTTTCTTTAATTTTGTATTCTAAAAGCTATGGAACACAGGACGAGAAGGTGCTGTGGAGGTGACTGACTTCACCAGCTTGAAAGAAGGCTCTCCATACTGCCTATCTTGCCTGCAATTAACATTCTTCAATGACATGTAGAAGAGAGTCATTCCCTACATGTGCATAATCAATGCAATATGATTGCAACATCAATTTGAAAGCATAATGGACTTTTTAAAGTTGGGTACTGATGCACAAGATATAGTGCAAAATTAGTAACACTAAATACAATAGGTTTATGCAACTCTTACAGATGTTTCTTTTTTTCTGCCCGCTGTATTGCCTCTGTCCTCACTCAGCATTCTGATAAATATCACCTCTTTCTACATGATTCATATTTATGATTTGTTTCCAGCTTTCTAGAATATACAATATGGAGACACAAAGACCTTCGTTTGTAACAATACAAGGAAATCATAAAATATAGCAATGCAAGATCTGAGAAGTTTGAAAAATTTATTACTTAACTCAGTTTGGAAATAACTACATCTTACTTCAATATTTGCAAAAAGATATCCAACAATGAGTTAGTAATTTCAAACACTTCATAAACTACCAGCTCAATAAAAAGAAACATGAATTAGACAGAATTTCTTAAAGATGTTGTATCTGTAGAACAAATCCCAGTCCCCAGTATTTTTCTTCAATATGAGTGCTATAAAGTGTTTGTGGAAGTAAATCTAATAATAAATAGTATTTTGTAGTTTTAAAGTATAATATTTTTTCTTAGAAAAAGATGCTTTCTGACACTTTACCACTCTGATTATATTCATTATTTTTAGATAGAATAGAATAGATTATTATAATGCTGGGGCACATAAAACCCAGTATCATCAATATGTCTTCATATGTGTAAGTTTTAGTATTTCAGATAAAAAAATTATCTCTCTGCTGAATAGAACATGTGTGTTGCTATTTGCATGTTGAACAGAGTACTAGCCTTAAAGACTGTTGGTGGTAGTATGATTGCAACTTCTATTAAAGATCATATACACAGTAGAAATAATAATAATTAAAAAAAAATCCAAAAATGATTGAAAGATAGAAATCTTAAATTAGTTTTTGGTATTTTTAAAATGTCTTTTTTTCCTGTTCAGGATGGTAAAACCTCTGATGTTATTGTCATCTCTATCATTGATACAGACAGTATTAACCATTTTGAGGTTTTGAGTCATCATAAGTAATAAATTAAAACTCATTAAATAAAATACGCCTTTATGCTATTAAACTCTGCAAGTACTATGGGTAAAAGAAAATTGGTACTGAAATCACTTAAAATTAAAAAAATAAGCAATAGACTATTGATAGAAGAATTGACATTTTTAACAGCTGTTTTTGCATTGGTATTAATCATATTTCATGTTCACCAAACCATGTGCAATACAAAACAATATTACATTGGTCTAAATTTCATAGACTAATCACTACCCATAAAACTTTCTCAGTTTTCAAGGCACAGTTTAAGTGAAAAAACTCACCAAAATCTTTATTTCCAGAGAAAACTTTATCTTTACTCTTGTGATCAATAGTCTCTGCTACTATTGCCTTCCAGTAAGGATGTCTTGGAATTTATACTACACATGAGTTAGACTTAATCCTTTTCTATGTAAGAATATTTTTTTAATGTCATCTAAAGTCTAGCAGATCAAACATCAGTTTAGACTGCATGTCCATAAAGTACTCTCATCACACTTCAGCACTGGAGATGATCTAAGTACTCAATATATATATATTTCTAGCAAATCTGAACATTTTAAGGTTTCCCAGCCTCAGTCCAAATTATTTGATCTCCATGTTAATACTGGAATTTGATTGAGTATGACTCTGCTCTCAGGGATTAAATACTAGGCATATAAAAATAAATTTTTGGAAATAAGGACTGAATATTATATTCCATTATGTGAGTAGCAATAGTTTGTAATTTAATTATGGACTAGTCATGAAGACGATGACCTTAATTTTGTATATATAACCTTAATTTTATCATTTTTTGTCTTCTGAATGTCAAGCTATACAAGCTTTTTTTTAAGTATGTTGTTTTAATAAAATATGTAAATAAAGATAAATGTAAATGTTGGATGAATGCATTATTTTCAGTTTGCAATTTGTCCAATATTTCATCTAAAATACATAAGAAGTATGCAAATAGAACCATTAAATTAAAAGAAAATAGATATTTATCACACCATGGAGCTCATGAAGTTCACAGTATGTAGAATTCCTCTGTTAATACTGTTGCATTTTGGAATACTAATACATCTGGTACAGGAGCGTTCTGGTCAATCAAAGCAGGCGAATCAAGGGTTTTTTATTTTATATTGTTCCTTTTACTAATATTTAAATGTAAAATGAGCATATTAATGTAATAAAAGATTATATAAAATTTCAATAGATGTGTTTCCATATTTTATATAATTTTATATAAATACTGTTACATCGTTGTAGATGTAAATAGGATACATCTGTAAAAGAGATTACAAACTATGTAGACTACATGTTTTCATGAAGAAAAAAAGGAAACCTCTAATAAACAAAGGAATGCATTTGATTCTTTACAAAATTATTGTGAATTCTGTAACAGAAATGAAGAGGAAAATATAAGAGGGATGAAGTTTTGTACAGTGATTACATAAATTCAACATGTATTTTCCCATACTTCCGCCCTCCTCATAAAATTCAGTATGAAAACCAGCCTCAACTCATAAAGCTTCAATTTGATTTATTGTAAGTTACCAAACTTTTAATTTATGATTTGGGTATTACAGGGAAAAAGAAGTAATTGAAACACTTAAGGAGATGCCTTTCTTCCCCTTCCCTCAGGCTCAGCTCAGTGCAACATATCTCCTTCCTAGTCTGAATTCCCCTTATTTTCATCACATTCTATGCTCAGTCCCTCCCACATACTTAGGTGAACAGTGGTGGGTGCAGACGGTTGATTTCGGACTCTAGCAGTTTCTTTCTGCTGTTCCCCACTTCTTAATGGTTTTCCTCGACTGGTACCTGCTTCTTACTGCTCCTCCCTGCTCTGACATGGGTTGCCCATGGGCTGCAGTACCTTTCAGGAGAAAAAAGTAGATGAGGCCTTCTTCAAGCAACTGAAAAAAGCTTCATGCTCACAGACTTTGGTCCTTATGGAGGACTTCAACCACCCTGATATCTGATGGAAGAACATAACAGGATATAAACCATCTCAGAAATTTATAGAGTACTCTGACTACAACTTCAGACAGAGATGATTGAGGAGCCAACAAGGAAAGGTGCTTTGTTGGACTAGGCATTAACAAGGAAGAACTGGACATGGATGTGAAAATTGGGGGCAGCTTTGAATGCAGTGACACTGGTCTTGAAAAATGGGAGCAGGACAAAAATCAGGACACAAATTCTGAATTTCAGGAGACCAAACTTTAACCACTTCAGAGATCTGTTTGAAAGATTCCCATGGGAACTTTTCAGAAGCTCAAGAAAGGAAAACAAAAAGTCCTGAACCCAGGAAGGAATAACCCCAGGCATCAGTACGCACTGGGGGCAAACTGGCTGGAAAGCAACTTTGCTCAGAAGGACCTGTGTGTCCTCGTGGACACCAAATTTAACATGAGCCATCAATGGACCCTTGCAGAAAAGAAGGCTGAACAGATCTTGGGGTTTTTAAGGAAAAGCACTGCCAGCAACTCAAAGGAGATGATGTGAAGCCACATCTAGAGTACTGGGTTCCTAGTACAGGAAAAGTATAGACTTTCTGGAGAAGTCTAGCACAATGCCATGAAGCTGAAAGGACTGGAGCACCTCCCATATGAGGAAAGGCTGAGAGTGGGATTATTCGGCCTGGAGAAAAGAAGCCTCAGGGAGAGCTCAGCAATGCATGTAAACATCTGAACAGAGGATGCAAAAAAGATGGAGCCAGGCTTGTTTCAGTGGTGCCCAGTAACAGGACAAGAGGAAACGGGCACCAACTGGAAGACAGGATTTTCTGTCTGAACATCAAGAAACACTTCTTTACTGTCAGAATAACTGAACACTGGCATAGGTTTCTGAAGGAGTTTGTGTAGTCTCCATCCTTGGAGGTATTGGTGCCATCTGGACATGGTCTTGGACAACTTAGCATAGGTGACCTGGCTTGAGCAGGGACATTGTATCACATGACCTCCAAAGGTCCCCTCAAGCTTAAACTATTCTGTGATTCTGTGAAATAATTCCATTTAACTTTGTTTATGAGGCTATGTGAAAAACTTCAGTAAAATTAGATAGGTCCATAATTTTCACTGTGCAAAATATTCCTGTCCTCATTTTCTTTATTTCTTATTGAAATAATTATGTTAATGACAAGTCATTTAAAATAGAGTTTCAGTTAACAAAATGGTAAAAAAATCTTATTCTTTTGTCATTTAACATCTGAGTCATTAAGAATATTCATTAAAATATACAGTAAATCAGTTTAGACAAGGTATTTGCAACTGTGTAATAAAATATAATCTTTTCAGAACTATAATTTAAAAGTAAGACTATCTTCTTCAGGAATTATATTTCATTCTAAAGGAATGTTTGTAAATTCAAATACAGAGGATCTTACGGTCCTGCTTTTCTCCTTAATTTTTCTAAGATACAGAGCTTGTGAATTTGTAGCATATTTTTACAGCAAGTGGCCTTGAGACATGAGAAAAATGGGATATATTAAGTGACTGCTCATTACATTACCTTTAGAAGCAACTTGTAACAGAGCTTTTGGAGGAATGAATGACACCAATCCCAATAAAAGAACAGGATAAAAGAATAATAGTACAATGTATCAGTAGGCTAGCATCACTTTTCAAATCATACAGTATGTGAAGAACGCAAAAAGTGATAAAAATTATTTTCTTCAGGCAGCAGGTATCTCAGTTGTATTATTCCTTCTTGTTTGTATAAAATAGTCTATATTTTGCTGTAATATTTATTATTATCATGTAATTTCATAGTATGTGGTTAGGATACACGATTTTCCATATTATCAAGCAATACTGTGAAACTAGCCTTGTAAAAATGCAAAACCATAAATGGGCATCAATATCAGAGCTCTGTTGAATTGACGGTAGAGCTATGGCAATTTACATAAGCAAAGAACTCTCCTAAGAGGTAAAGATCCCTAATTCAGCAAAAACATTATAAATACCCAGGTGTGAAGTGAATGAAAAGTTCTATTAAATGTAGGCATTTACAATACTTTACTGAATGCGTGCCTGAGTAAAGTATAAGCATTTACAAAGTATTGTAACAAAGAGCAGAGAATTCTGACAGAACTATTATGAATAAGATGGAAATATTCACAAAACAGATGTATTCTCCAACAGATATTTCCATCAGATATGTTTGTTTTTCCTCTATAGGTAACTGTGATCTAAAAATCTAGTATTCATAAACAGATCTTGAAGAATACTTCAAGATGCAGAAAAAATTATAGGAAATGACAAGTAAAAAAAAATAATGTCGAAAGTGTGGTAATTAGCATGTACCGAGCTTACTGATTTGCTTAGGAGAAGTGCCTGGGTTGTGTTTGTGGTTTTTGTTTTGTTTTGGGGGTGTGTGTGTGTGTGTGGTTTTTTTTCTTTTTAAATTATTTTGCTATACAATATTTTATGGTTTTAGCAACATTAAAATTATACATTAAAATGTATGATAATATAGTTTTTAATACATTAAAATAAAATCAAGAAATGCCATGATATAGGTAATTCTGTATTCAGTATTCCCAACAGGGTTCTAATAATGATATTAAGTACCAGCTATTTTATTCTTAGTGTGAAACCTACCATCAGATAATTGTCATTTAAATTATAAGATGGATTTTGTGTGTCGGAAATACACACTGAAGACTAATTCAAAACCAGGGTAAATTTTTCTTTCATGGCCAAATCCTTCATATATTTGGGCTAATATACTAAAGATTTGTCTTTATTTTATGTAATTTTTAAGATTTTGTCTACTATTCAGCAAAATGGAACCAATTTTAATGACTGCAAAATTATTAGTTTTAACTCTCCAGTTCTCAGCATTTTTGAAGGTGAATTCTCAATTTCTCACTTATAAAATTCCATATTCTCATTTAGAATTTTATTAGAAACATTTTGGCTGTTTGCAATACTATTTTCAAGATTTTTTAGGTCACCTGTAATCTCTTTTATAGATGGTCTTTAGCTCCCTATCACAATAGATTCTTAGTAAGATTGTTAAAAAGTTCAGGAACTAAGCAATTAGTTCTAACTTCATGCTTACATTTTCCACCAAGTATTGAAATATTGTCTTAGCTGAACTTCTAACTGTTTTCCATAAGGTATTTTTCTATAATGAATCTTTGATGAAGGGTATAAAATTATGAATGTACTTCTCTGTAATCAGTAATCCATCAGATTACTGATTATTAAAATCTATGGAGATAAAAGTCCCATGTTAATAATCTAATCTCTGATATTCCATAGCAGAAAATAATTTTAAATTATCAACACATATCTAATAAAAATTTTGTACATAATAAAATATATACTAGGGTCAACCTTCTCAGGGAATCCCATATAGATGATAGGTGAAGAGCAATATATTTTCCATTAGATCCTCTTTTTCTTGCTCTGTCTCTTACAGACTTACACATCTAAACCCATAGCCCCATTTCTGTCTATCTAGCATACATATCAAATGATTCCCTCTCCTTTCTTCCACCCAGTGTATAGATATAGTATGTAGTATGTATATAAGATAAATTTATAATACATAGAATACATACTATGTGTAATAGCATATACTACTCTCTTGTGAACAGTGTGCTGACAGTTTTCTATTTGAAATGTGAAGTGAATTACTTTCCTTGCACGTGCTAAAGATGGCAGTGTGGGTCCCACGTTGAGATGTAACACACACAAATGTAATATATGGTGTGTTTGCACGAGAGAGAGACACCTTGAAGCCAGAGTCTGTGTTTGGTATTCTAACTCTCTATTCTAACACTGAGAGAAATTAAAATCTGCTGAAATCTTTAGCTATGGAATCAAAGGATTCCCAAGAGTGTGTAATTACAGTGAGCTGTCTTGAGTCTTTGTTATTAGTTTGATCTTGTAAATGAGAAAATTTAGTCAAAGTATGTTATTCTAAAACTAGAAACTATAGTATTTATTATTTGTTCTGAGTTTAGGTGACTATATATAGATGTGACTATGTATGTACTTTATCCACCTTTGCAGATAGATATCGCACCATAGTCTTAAATTAGTATGAAGTATTAACTAATTGGAACAGAATATCTCTATTTCCCACTTCTGAGTTATTTGACTTTCTTTTTCTTTTTAAATTACTTCATGTTCACAAGTATTGAATAGAAACCTAAGAATAATGATAGCAGTGCAGTTAATACAAACATAAAAAGGAAGTATCCTTTGCATTTTAATCCATTATTTGAAAAAACAGTCAATCCAAAATTGTATTTGTCACAGCCTTTGCAGAAATCTGCTTTTTTCCCTGTCTTAGCAACTGGTGACTGCACAGATAGTCAATGCAAGTTTCAGAATACAGACTGAAGAATTGTCCTGCTTCAAGAGAAATGTTTACTCTTGTCTAACATCTGAAAAATCCCCAAACTAATTACAAGTTTAGCTACACAATCCTCATTTTCTTAGTTTAGAATCAAGTTAAATAAGAAATGAATGTAAGTGGAAGCATTGTTGGGTGAGAGGATGTTTTCTTTTATATTTGTTAGTATTCCATCTAAACTTTTATTTTGAGTAAAATATAACCTTGTTCCGTGGACATTTTCTGTTGCCTGTCTATTTTTTTACCCTATTTCCAAAATAAAAAGTTTCTCAGTTTCTTTATTCAAAGTACTGGGAACACATACCTCTCTGTTTCACAGATCATGTACTTAAATATTTATTACAAACCAGCTAAAGGACTCAGAAAAAGATAATTGGAAGCAAATTAACTTCTGCAGTCAAGTTTTAAGAAGTCTATAAGTTGAAGGGCAGACCATTCAAAACTTTGGAGGGCTAGGCTGCCAGCCAGCATAATCTAGGCAGGCTGGAGGACAGACTCACCAGGAATGCAAGCGGATTACAATGTGGGCATCAGCCAGCAGTGTGCTCTGTCAGTGAAGAAGGCCAGGAGCAATCCGGGCTGTGGTAATAGGAAAATGGGCACTAGTTCGAGGGAAGCGGTAATTCCTCTCTCTTCAGCATTTGTAAAACCACATTTAGATCCTTGCATCAGTTTTGAGGATCCCTGGTAGAGAAAAGATGCTGAGGTACATGAATGAATTCAGTGGAGGGCCACCAGGCTGGTCTGAGACTGGAACAGTTGCCCTGGGAGGAGAGGCAGGTGGAGCTGGGCTTGTCCGCCCTGCAGAGAAGATAGTTTTGGGTTGATTAAACAGCGACCCGCCAGCTAGGGATATGGTTAGTGGTGGACTTGGCAGTGCTAGGTTAATGCTTGGACCTAGAATCATAGAATCTTTTAGTTTGGAAAAGACCTTTAAAATAACCAAGTCCAAACACTATCCAAGGATAGTGACTTAGCCACTTCCCTGAGCAGCCTGTTCCAATGATTGACAACCCTTTCAGTGAAGAAATTTTTCCAAATATTCAATCTAAACCTCCCCTGGCACAACTTGAGGCTACTTGAGAGAAGAGGCGAATGCCTGCATTGCTATAACTACCTTTCAGGCAGTTGTAGAGAGTTACAAGGTCTCCCCTGAGCCTTTGGTTTTTTTCCAGGCTAAACAACCCCAATTCCCTCAACATGTCCTCTAGACCCTTCACCAGCTTTGTTGCACTTCTTTGGACACATTCCTGCACCTCAATGTCTTTCTTGCAGTGAAGGGCCCAAAACTGAACACAGGATTTGAGGTGTGCCCTCATCAGTACTGGGTGCCTGGGGGCAATCAGTTCCCTAGTCCTGTTAGCCACACTATTTCTGGTACAAGCCAGGATGCTATTGGCTTTTGTGAGGGGTTGACCCTGGCTTGGTGCCATAATGATGTAAAATTTGCAATTTTTATCCTTATCCAATGCATATCCAACATACATACGTACGCACAGAGTTCAGCATTCCATCTCTAATATTAGGAAAACTTCTATTTCGTAGCTGGAGACCCACGGCATATGCAAAAATCATGTTCTTTCCATTTCTCTTACAGGTGTGGCATGAATAGGCTTTTAGGTAAAAAAAAAATATTTTCTATAGATACCCCCTATATTATCACTTCTAGATGCATTCAGGTACAAAGACATAAATATGCAAACAGACCTCTCCAATGACCCCCAGATAAGTGGTCTCACTTGCACCTCCTGACCACTCCAGCAGCCAGCTCCCAGACTCTCTTCCCTCCAGTATCTAACCCAGACTTACATCCACTTTAATCCAATGTCTCTTAAGCCTCTTCTACTCGCCAGCTACCCCAGCTTGATTTTTGCTGGTGAGTAGACATTAACATGTACTTATACATTATACACGTAGTCTGGTCTCTGGCACGACAGGCACACAGGTCCTCTGACCTGCGGTCTGACTGATGTTGTTGGCACTTGGCCTCCATACACTTATGTACGTGTACACAGAAGTCATCCCCTCATCCAGGAAAACTGTTAACAATGGAGGACAGAATGACGTGAAATGTGCAGGCAAAACAAGAAATCTCATCAGCAACATTTACATGGAACTTGGCACCTTTTTATCTCCTTATCTATCTTTCTCACCATGCATGTTTCTCCTCAAAAAACTTTGATTCCTCCTTTTCACCATCGTCGTTTCATTATTTAAACATCCCATAATAAGCCTTGTACAATTCCAAGAGTCTTTTCTCTTGCATCTCATAAAAGGTTCCACACCACCAGGCATTGACATCCTTCAGGTTGAAAGGAGATCCTGAAAGCGACTCCCCTTGGTTCACCCTGTGGCTCTTACTTTCAGCTCATGGGGCTAATGGCTCAAATTTAACAGCCCAATTGCTCTGATTAGGATTTTGGGTTTCTCTCACCTGCTGTTGTTCTTTTGTGTGTTTTGGGGTTTTTTTTGTTCATGCATAGAAATTGTTAATCACATAACCAAACACAAACATTATATTTTCTAAACATTTTTCTTTCTTTAATAAGCATATTGAGTTTTGATTACAAGCATCATGTTAAAGGCAAGCACCTTTTTGGAGGTGTATTATGGTTTCTTTGATCTTATTTTTTATTGCTGAAAGAAAAAGAACACTAAACAATTAAACATTTCAGATGCTGAGCCATAGAATAATTGTGTTACACAAATTACAACATGAAAATGCTAACAATATAGAATAGATTTGGGCATGCGAATAGACGTATAGATTTCAGTAGTACTTACTAATACATTTAAATTAAGTGTATTTGTCTTCTAGTACATTTTTCTAGTGCCTTACTGAATATTCTACCAATGTGTGTCACATCATATGTAATTTCTATATTGCTAATATATATTCCTAAATGTCTGAAAGGTTAAACAGCATGATTGACTCCCATATATTTTACATCATTAATACACAAAAAATTGTAAATATTATATGCTCTATCTACAGAAGATAATGTCATTTAAAACACCTGATGCCCACATACAATTGGCAAAAAAACTTAATTATGGACAAAGAAGGCCACCGATATTAAAGAGCAGAGCATTGAAATTATGTTTCTTCTTTCTTTTTTTTTTTTAAGATATTTATATGAGTTGTGTTTTTATCAATGCAAGGGTCTTGGAAAGTAAAGTTTGACAGGTATGTTTTCCTCTTTTTTTTTTTCTAGTCATCTTCAAAGAAACAAACAACAGCTTTAACAATGCAGAAAACAAAACAATATTGACAACACACAGACACAACAAAGGTCACCATACCAAATACAACATTAACTAAATTAAATAGAAACTGACAGGTCAATTTGAAGACAGTAAGGAGTAAACTTGTACATTTCATACTGATGGTTCACTTTTTTCTTCCATATTGAGCCATACTTATTTGGATCCCTTTTTTGCACACTGGATCGTGCTCTATTATTTTAATTCCTACTTGATCCTTTCCCCTGGAATTAATGTGTATCTTCTGCTCTCTTTGGTGTAAGGCTGGTTCTGGTGTAGCCTGGGGAACCTGATTATTGCTACTACTAGTAAAAGCGACAGTATTTGCAGTGACCTGATATTGCCTGCATAAAGATTGAAGAACCGAGAGAGACATTTTCAAGGAAGATTTCAACACAGATGGTATAAAGCTCTAGTATAACCATTTTGATGGCAGTATTAATGGTGGTTTTCTGTGTTAATAAGATAGTCTATTACACGTTTAAAACATTATCTAGACTACCTGTATATTCTTTGCTCTATGTGTATGGCGTGTTCTCTTCTGCCTGTAAAATGATTTTGAATGTAAAACCAATTACAATATAGTGAGCCTAAGCAACATGAGAATTCTTAAGCCTAGGAGAAAAGAAAGGGTTGTTGAAAAGAACGATGCTGTAAAAAAGACCCCAACATTTTTTATGTGTAGGGCAAGAAATTACAGGACAGTAAGTTTCAAGCAAAGCTGTACGACTGCTGACAGTACTGAGAAGAATCCTTAGCCTATCCAGTCACCTTTAAACAAATTTCACTCTCTGTGCTTTTTAACATTCTCATGTATGACAGCACTAGATTATGGTACTTTCCATTAATTTAAATAAATTTAAATATTTTAAATGTCAGGGTATCTGTATCTTACAGCAGCAGGTCTGACAGCATTTAGGAGAAACTTCCACGATGGACTATGAGAAAATACAGAGAAGGTTCTATGGCCATGGTCCAGTGTGCGCTGTAAATAGAGAGTAACTAACACTGAGGCAACAGCAGAGGAGAAAGAAGCTCACTACAAAGATTTTCTGTTAATTTGTTTTACATTAGGAATTAGTGAATGGATTAATGATATGTTCTGCAGAAATACACCTAGAGAGAATAAGGTAAGCACAAAAACAATTTATTAATTAGATCTCAATATAGATAGTCAACTGCAAGACAAAACCACAAAGCATCACTGGAACACAGGCATATCTGTCAAAGGCTTTGAGTGTAAAGTTACACAGTCTAGGAAACTATTCTCTGACTAAAAAATAGTCAGCCAATGTGGAGGTATAAGTGCATAGGAGAAATAAATATATTTAAATATTTTCAGATTGAAATTTTTGGTATTTCACACACAGACATTCTGAAACTTATATATTATCCAAGTGGGTGTATGAAAAATCAAGATGCAGAAGAAACTTCCTTCTTTACTGATTTTAACTAGTAGCTCACTCTCCTTATGTTTTATGTGGGCATGGCTGAGTATCTATATACATCTCAATCACCAATTTTATTTTTTCTTCTTATTCAAAATTACCACTGCTTCTTTTCCATTCCTTTAGCCAAAACATTCATCCACATAGCAACCTGAACATTAAGGGAAGTTATGAATCTGAAGACTTATATATGAGTCCATATTTGGGCCATATTTTGCATTTTATAACTAAAAAATAAAAGAACCCAGAACAACAAAAAAACCCAAACCAACATATTTTTTAAAATTTCGGTTCTTTCATTTAATGTTGATGAAAAGCATTACCTATTGACAGTACATTTCTGTGAGATGATTCTCATGTTCAACTTTGAGCACAACAATAAAGTCTTTAATTGGCTGGAGGAAAGTATATCAGCGTAACTACTAGTGCCACTTAAAAATGTCAAGTTAGTCTGATAAATGAATACAGCTGTAGAACACAGTTTTTATATAGTTAGAAAGATTCAATTATTACTATTATTTGTTTTTACCAAAAGATCCCTTTTCACTTAGAGCTGCAACACAGTTAGAGGATAGTGTGTAAAGAGCAAAACTGTAGAATAATTTTGGAAGACTTCATAAAGAAAAAAAGAGATGTGTTTGGTAAAATCTTTCTATTCCTTCACAACTTATTGTATTTGTTATTTATAATACCTGGTAAAAAATACTTATTTTAAAAAAAGGTTTGTTCTTGTTTGCTAGCTATTGATTTGCAAATATGCTACTATCTTTATTTGCATTACTATCTTTTTGCACAAGGTACTATGCATTTTTTTCCTTCAGCAGACCTACAAACAATGTCTGTGGCAGAGAATTACAGAAATTTACCTATGACCCCACTTGTAGAAGAAAGCAGTAAGCAGTCAAATGACAGTTGTAGAGGAGGGAACAGCTTAAAAGGTACATTGAGACAGATTTTTCCTACAGTAGCGTGTACTTCAGAATCTGTTTTATGGAACACTACATAAACAGATTCCGCACACACACACACACATACAACCCCCGCCCCATTAATCAGAATGCCACATGCAGCATTTCAAATACAGTGGACCTCAGTAGTTCAGGAAACTTCAAGCTGGTATTAAGTGGTTGAATCCAGCCCAAGATTATGCATCTTCACTATTGACCTCAGTCATTAAACTATGCAAAACTGAAGTATTTCAGCTGTCTAGTGGGAACATTTGGAAGTGCTTTTCTATTGCAAAGTAACAAATGTAAAATTAATTCATTCCAAAAAGTAAATTGCAAAATAACTCAGCAACCAATTTTAGAACATAAATATGGTGTACAGATAAAAGAGTGGTTTTATATTTTCCTTCTTGTGGTTTTGTTTTGTTGCTAGTAGAAGACCTAAAAATTACAGATTTTATTGGTTGAAGTTCTGCTATTTCTGTAAAACAACAAATGTAGCACAGCACTGGTATGTCTTAAAAACTGAAATCTGAGATAAAATATATCATTAGCAGATGCTACTCTCAGTCTTTATAAAAAAACAACAGCTTATACTAGTTAATACCTTAAAAATATTTGCTTAGCAAGGGTCTGGCAGTAGCTATAATTTTATGCTCTGAATGATTGAGGTCTATAATAATAAAAGATTACATGCCACAGCTTTGTCAGTACAACTGTTATTTTCTTTCCTCCATTTCAATAACTGTTAGGTTTGTGAGGAAGGAAAAAGCCTAACAGAGAAACAGCTAATTGTCTCTAACAGAAAGTTGTTTGTAGAAAGATAATTTCAGGAACTGCAGTGTCATGTAAAGCTTTCTTTGAAATGGTAAGGTATACAGTGAAGAAAAATTTGCTTTGAATTGCTAAGATTTCTGTTGGGCTCTCCTTAGGCTGCTGGTGGGTCTCTGCTCCCCCATGACCTTCCATGGCTGCAGGGGCACAGCCGGCCTCACCATGTTTACCATGAGTTGCTGGGGAAACTCTGCTCCAGTGCCTGGGGCACCTCCTCCCCCTTCTTCTCCACTGACCTTGGTGTCTGGAGAGTTGTTCCGCAACACATTATCAATCCTCTCTCCACCTGAAGTTGCTGTCGTGCCATTTTTTCCTCTTCTTAAATAAGTTATCACAGACATCCTACCACTGTCGCTGATTGGCTTGGCTTTGACAAGTGGGGGGTCCATCTTGGAGACAGCTTTCAATATCTGTATCAGGCATACGGGAAGCTTCTACCAGCTTCTCACAGAAGCCACTCCAGTAGCTCCCCTGCTACCAAAACCTTGCCTTGCAAACTCAATACAGCATAGTATCAAAAGAGAAGCCAATACTCCAAATGGGGAAAGTCAATGTGATAAGAAACTTCTCTAAACTCAAGCATCGTCATCTTTACAAACTTAGTTTTATGGATTTTATGACTATTATGGATCCTCCAAATTACAGTGTGACATTTCTACACTAAGGATGAGTTAGCATCACTGTTGTAAGACTGATCCAATGAAATACATCTAAATCCTAAAATTCTGGATTACAGAGGTACAACTAGTATCAGAATTCTGGTTTCTCTTTATAGATAACTGTATTTTGTTGGTCTTGTGGTTCTGAATATTTCTGAGAACATCTGAAATAAAATTAATTCTGACATTATGGTTCTTAGCATTTTAATTGATCTTGCAAAATTCTTGGTGATTTTTTTTTTTAAGGATGAGAAAATGTATGCAAGTAAAAAAGCAAGTGAAAACATCATGTAGGAGTTCTGCAGTTTCTGTAGTATCTGTGTTGAGACAGTATCTTTATTTTCTATTGTTTTCATTAACTAATAGTAATGCTATCTTATAAAATGCTATTTTATTTTATTTAAAGGGTTTATGTTCCATTTGTATATTTAAAAAAATTCTTAAGAACATTTAAGAATATAGGAAGCTATTTCCTACAACACTGAAAAGCAACAATTCTTGAGTCTGAGAGGTTCTTAAAATTTGATTTGCAAATATGAAGCTACAATAAATTCTAAAATAGAATCTTCACTGAGTCCATAGGCCTAAGGAGTATCCTCACTTCAAATGAGATTCAGAACATCATGCTCCACTCATTGCTGAAGGAAATTTCTATTTTTAGATGTCCAGGACTTTAAGATATTAATTTAAAGAAGCTTTTAAGGAAAAAATGTCTCTGACAAATGCACAAATATTTCTCTACCTCTTTTCATATGAAACTTCATATGAAAAAACTTACTGCTTTTCTTTTTGACATTTTCTTCCAAATCCTTGCTACTAATCAATAAATATTTTTGTCAAAATCAATTCTGCAAGGAGTGTAATCAGTCTTCATAACAGTATAATTTACTCTGCCACTGTATAACAGCAAGCAAATATTACGGTACTGCAATTCAAAACAATATCTAAATGATGTTTTCCTTTTATTTTTGAGGGATTTTAACGAATAATTATTAATCATTAGTCTAGTAGTATGTTGTGCCGTGCTTTTGAAATGTCATGTTATTAAACTTTTGTGAAGTGCTGCAGTGTGCTGTACAAAATCCTGAGTAGCTAAGGCTACAGACTAGTTTACAGCTATTACATTTCATCTGACATGCATATATTACATTGTAATGCAACAAGGGAATCAAATCAAATTTGCTGTGGAATGTTATCTTTCATTATCTGTTATTCTCATAAGAATACCAATTGATAGCAAATTAGGAACCTGATGACAGGGAATAGGAAAATTATACAAATTAAACCCACATGTAAAGTTTTCTAGAACAGTGGGACCTCTTACAATGTATCATAACTAAGACACCCTTACTAATATTTGTTCATTGTCTGTAACTTTTAATATATACCTTGTGCAATTTGATATAACTCCTAATTTTCTAAATGTAATTCTGTGGCTTGGCATGTAATAGTTGCCATTAAAAAAAAAAAAAGAGTTATTACATTTCTGTAAAATCTTCTATAAACATGCTGGACAGTTTTATCAAAGGAGAAAAATCCTGCTGAGATGGTAGCTTTGTTCCTTTCTGTTCTTAAAGAGGGAGACATTCTAAAAAAAAAAAAAAAAAACCACCAACACCACAAAAACAAAATAAAAAGGTAGAGAGAGACGATTCTAGACACATACTTTTGTCATACAAAGCCTAAATGCTTCAACCATTTGTATGGGTTAATTATAGTTCACTTATCTATAGCACCAGTGTTTAAGGCAAAATTTCAACAACTGAAAAACAAGAGAAATTAAACTTAAACACCAACATCTGGGCACCTATCAAATATAGTGTTTATTAATAGTGCTTTGCATGTTTTGCACTTAAATTGTAAATAAGAAGAGAATAGCTACAGGAATTCAGAGACAATTTCAAAACCATGTATCCAGGAATATTATTGTTCTGGTTTATGTCCAAAATTAGGAAGTAAAATTGAATTTGAATATTTTGGGGTAATGACATCTTAATAAATATTCAACATTGTATCTATAAGGAGATGCTATCTAGTTATTTTTTATTGGTTTGTAGAATATGATTATATTTCCTAAAACTTCATAAAAATATTCTATAAATTTTAAGCTATTTGATATTATGATTTTATAATGTTATTTCCAGAAAAATGTACATTTATTGTAAGCATTATGAGCTCATACAGAAAGATAACAATTATAAATAAGGTTTGTTGCTACAGATGAAAAAACCTGCTAATTTCTTAGTCTAATATCTTAGTTCCTGAATAATACAAATGTATACATGTAATTTTTTCTACCATGCTGGTGATAACTAATTCAAGTATACTTTAATATTAGTAGAAATTACACATATATCTTCCATTACAAAGCTTTAGTTTCTAAGTGAGAATTTCACAGTTTCTGCTGATTCCAGTGAAACTTTTAGGGCTTGATCTCAATACCCTCTTAAGTCATGGGAAGAATCCCAACAAGATCAAAAAGATTTGAGGTGAGTCTTCATTTACAGAAGCAGAGATTCCACTCAGATAAGAAGGTTTTTGACAACTTTGATACACATAGAATTTATCCTAATGAACTTGCTGAAAATGAACTTTGCAACACTGGAATTTTTCTGGTTATTGAAATCAACAACAACAGAACAATGCAATATATTCAGCTAAAAAATAATGTGGTGGTGCATTTTTTTCCCCTTTCATATCCTGGACTGATTTATTGGCTTAGAGATTCCCATCAAGCCTTATCCATTGCACATGTAATCTAACAGTTAAGTGTCCCTTGACCATGTCAAAACACTCCTGCATTGCTCAGGTGGAGAACAGTACTGGCTGTACTAGAGTTCAGTTGCCTGGTTACAGTGGGGGATGGAACAACTCATCCCCTGACAGCCCTGAACCTTTTCATAACCCAGATAGATCAGTACCAGCATTACTAAAATTCTGGGAATTCTAGTGATCACCTACCCAGATCATGGCCAGGATGGAAATTTACTTATGCCTAAAGTCAATCCTCTCACAACCTTAGAAATAGTAGTTCCAAGGATGACCTTTTGAGATCTCATGGACCGCGGTGGGCTGCACCCAGCATCTCCAAGTGGGACGCCTCTCAGAGTTCACAGATGTGCTGGGTTCAGCCAGGAA
>NW_010254566.1:0-2048 GCF_000690775.1 Eurypyga helias
TCTCTAAAGCAGCTATCCCAAAAGTTCACCGGTACTCTTTTGCGTCCTTAAAGTACCCTCTCTTGAAATAGTCTATGCCAAGGATGCACGTAACATCTGAGCCAGTCACAATGGGGTGCTTTTGCCGCTCCTTCCCAGTCAGGCTTATTTCAGCCTCCATCACAGTCAATTGTTGAGATCTACCAGTCACACCAGAAATACTAATGGGTTGTACCCCTTTATAGCTTGATGGCATGAGGGTACTGTGCACCCATGTCCACTAGAGTCTTATACTGCTGTGGTTCTGATGTGCCAGGCCATCGGATACACACAGTCCAAAAAAACAGGGTGTCCCCTCCTTCACCTGGCTGAAGGCAGGGCCCCTTTAAAAGTGACATGATTCACTCAGGTCTTGGGGAATGGATTATTCCTCCTGTGCTGTTTAGATATGGGATGAACAGTTTTCTTGGAAGAATTCCTACTTGTGAGTTTTTTCCCTTTCAGTTCACATATTCGTTCCTCTAAACGCAAGGTAGGTTTTCCATCCCACTTCCTCATGTCCTCTCCGTGGTCACACAGGTAAAACCACAGGGTACACCGTGATGGATACCTTCTATATTCCCTTCTTTGAGTAGAGGAACACTTACTCCTAATAGCTGAGACACTAGCTCGTGCAGGTGAGGATTGGAACATCTCCACTCTGAATTGCTTAAACTCTTTGGACAGTTTCTCTACAGCCGAGACACAGGCCTGCATGGGGGAAGAAACAGTGTCCGCACATTCCTGGAACTGTTGTATCACCACCTCCACTGTCGGTTCCACATCCCTTTGCCAAGTCAGTATTGAGAACACACAGGCTAATGAGGATGGTCCATTGTGCATTAATTTCTGCCACGTGTCATGTGCATTTAACTTCATCTGGATCTATCGTCTTCCTATCATGACAAACTAACTTCAGCACAGCTAGTTCCCTCAGGTACTGGATACCTTTCTCTATGGTGGTCCATTTGCGTACGTGATGTGGCACACTTTCCTTAAAAGGATACCTTTCTCTCACACTTTCCAGGAGTCACCTCCAGAGGCTTACATTTTGGGTCTTCCTCCCAATTCCTTTGTCAATGCCACTCTCTTTAGCAAGTGACCCCAACTGCCCAGCTTCTCTACTCTCTAATTCAATGCTACTGGCCCCATTAACCCAGCAGCAGAGCAGCCAGGTAATAACATGTTCACCTAGACAACGGCCAAAGTCTCTCTGGATATCCTGGAGTTCCTACATGGATAAGGATTGAGTGGTTACATCTGCGTCACCACCATCACCATCTCCCTCTGTCTCTGACACTACAGGTGTACATGATCTCTTTATCTGCTCTGCATCTGTCCTTCGGGATGGCCCTGCTGTCTCCTCCTCCTCTTCCTCCCCCTTTACTAGACGGTCTGATTTATGTTTCCATTTCTTTTTCTGTACTGGGGTAACTAACACTGGTGCCGGTTGACACTGACAATACCACACAGGGGTTTACATGGCTGCATTGCACCCTGCAGTGTGTAGACCTGTAGTGGGAGGCTGAGCTACAGCAGAAGGCAGAGCTGTTGTGGGAGGTGGAACCACTGTGAGAGACAGAGCTGCAGTGGGAGACGGAGCCGCAGTGGGGGACAGAACTGCAGTGTCTGTCGAGGAGCGGTCACATCGTCACGGAGGTGGAGGTGGTGCAGGGGGTACAGTAACTGTAGTGTCTGTCAAGCGGACTTGATGCTGCCATTGGGATGGAGTTGGCACAGAGGGTGCAGTGGCTGCAGTGTCTGTCAAGGAGAGTTCTACACATTGCCGTGGAGGTGGAGTTGGTGCAGTGGCTGCAATGTCTGTTGAGGAGAATTCACATTGCCGCGGAGGTGGAATTGGTGCAGGGGATGCAGTGGCTGTAGTGTCTATCGAGGGGGATTTACATCGCCGTGGGGGTGGCATCAGTGCAGGGAATGGATTACTTGTGAACGGTGATGTAGCCATGGGGGACAGAGCTGGCACACAGGGCCTGCCTCTGCCCCAAGCACCGATAGCAGATGGGGCAGTG
>NW_010254566.1:2191-5876 GCF_000690775.1 Eurypyga helias
GAGAGGGAGAAAATTGGAATAATTTCCACACACCCACCCAACTGAATAATTCCTTTGCATCCAACCCACTCAATAATTTCTCCTCTACAGGCTGTGTCCCAGAGGAGAAAAGGGGAAAAGTGTAATTAGTAAGGCCTTCATGAGATGACACATAAAACATGTAAACAGTGCCAGTACTCCATACAGGTACATGATTACTCCTCAAACCAGTAGTATAACAACCAGCCAAAAAAGACTCTTCAATCTGGTCAGAGCATATGTGATCAGTATCACAAGGAGCACACAAGGCAGTAAATCCCACTGTTCCATCAATAGCTTAAAGAGCTGAGAACTTAACATGCTGACCAGCCACCACAACATTCCTATCTACCACCACATTGCTATAACCAATACTCATCACACAATCTGCTTAACACACAGTAATCAGATCTGTTCTTATCTCAACCCTTCAAGGCCCATGTTGGGCACCAAAAAGGACTGTCCTGGTTTAACTCCGGCTAGCAAAATACCATGAAGACGCTCTCTCAGATTCCCCGTCCCTTCCTCCAGTGGGAAGGGACTTATCATCCAGGAACACAGCTTCCTAGCAGTCATAGTAACGAGAGTTAACTCTTTCCTGACTGAATCCAGTACAACATTCTTTCAAGCTGTGCCAGCCTAAGCATAGACAAATGATCTGTGCTCCTTATAGGGCACAAAAACCATCAGAAGAAAAGTGGATAATATTAAAAATAAAGTCTAAAGTAAAAAGAAGGGTTATTTTTTGGAACTAGAATATTTTAGTTCATCACTGGTCCTGTGTCCCTGCATGGCCTCTCAGTTTCTTCCTCTGGAAGCTACATTGAACATAGCTGCAGTACAAATCCCGAAGAATAGCTGACTCCATGTTCTACTGTCTGTGGCATGGGGTCAGTGAACCATTTCATGACAATAAATAGGCAGCTTGACAAAGGGAGAAATAAACAAGATAAATACATTTAATTCTATGTGATGTTAAAAAGGCAAAACAAAAAAAAAGTACAGCACCAAAAAAAAAAAAAAGCAAGGGAAAAAATCCCAACCTCATTTATATTGTCCCAAATGTGAATGTTACAGTGAGCTCCTTTAACTTTAAATTTATATGTTGTAGCACTTTGGAAAGTCATTTGGAAAACTGTTTTGCATGGTTTAGTGCCACCCAAAATGTAAAGCATATTTATACACACAATGACTTTCCACATGCCATGCAGTCAAACACACAAAAAGTTAAATGTTAAATGAAGATTTGGTTTGTTTTTTGAGTTTTCCTATTAGTTCTCCTTTTTGCTCTTCCAGTTCTATTAAAACTATTGTGTAGTCCCTCATATCCAAGAAAGTCAATTAATTTAAAACGTTTGCCTTTTTTCTGCCTGTCTCTTAAATGCCACACGTCTGTTTAACTAGGACAACAAGGTGGACAGTTCCAGAACAAATACAGTTGTTCACACAAAGATATCGATATTCTCAGAAAGTGAACTCCTCTTTGGAGATTTACATGAATTAAAAGTGTCTGTACAAATATTACTTTGCAAACAAAAATAAGATTACATTCTGCATAATGAAATCAGGATTGGCATTTTGTAAAAACATAGTGAGAATTTCTTATTTCTATTTGATTCTGCATCAAATCAAGCAACTCTGCAGTGAACAATCACCACAGAAGTGCTGGCAAGGGCAGAGCAAACTTCCACATGACGATATATGCCCATCAAATTAGTATATTTGGCAAGTGAACAATGATTCATATATTTGAACTACATGCTTTTGAAAAAAATATTTTTGAAGGCAGTCACATTGTCTCATTTCCTATCTGATCCGACATGAGTGAGAAAATTCCACACGGGCTAAGAGGTCATAGGAGAAAAGAAAGGTTAAGGGTGTACTGGTTTTGTCTGAGATAAAATTCATTTCCTTCATAATAGCTAGTAAGGGACTGTGTTTTGGATTTGTGCTGAGAACAGTGTTGATAATTCAGGAATGGTTTAGTTATTCTGTGCAATGCTCACACAGAATTAAGGCCTTTTTTTTTTCCCACCCCCCCCCCCAGCCACTACCCCCCCCCCACCAGCCACTAGGCTTGGGATGCAGAAGAAGTTAGGGGAGTACACAACCAGGACAGTTGACCTCTACTGACCAAAGAGATTTTCCATACCATATGACATCATGTTCAGAAAGAAGAACAGGGAGACTGTTGTCAGGGGAACTGCTGCTTGGTTACTGTCTGGGCATCAGTCACGAATGTGGTGAACAATTGTTTCCATTTGCATCACATGTTTCTCTTGAGTTTTATTTCATTCCCTTTGTTATTTTCCTTTAATTACAAATTATTATTATAATTATAATTTGTATTTTGTTTAATTTCAATTGCTAAACTGTTTATCTTAACCCAAAATTTTTCTCACTTTTACTCTTCAGAGTCGCTCTTCCATTCTGCTGGGACAGAGTGATCAAGTATGGTGTATGTTGCTGTATGGTGCTTAGTTGCTGTCTGGGGTTAAACCACAACAAAGAGGAAGGGGAGGAAAGGAAAGAAGGAATTCAAATAACATTTCAACAGTATTAAAGCCATGCATGATCCACCAGTGAGATAAAAAGATTATTACAGTGAAAAAAGTTTCAACATATTTTTTGTGTTAATTATTATAGGAAATGACATAAACTGCATTGGATTCCATAAAACATCAAGGATGGGCACTTAATGAGTTTTGCTTATGCATTAGTACCTTCATATGATTTCTCAAATGTATGAATGTGAAGCCTAAAATAAGGTACAAGAGATATTTCAAAATCTATACAAAGATGTGACAGGCCATCCTCTTTCACTAAAGTCCACCAGAATACAAGTGAGTTCTCTAACCACAGTAAAAAAAGAATGGTGTTGTGGTTTAGGTCCAGCCAGGACCAAAGAACAACTGGCCGCTCTGTCACTCCCTCCCCCCACTCCTCCCTTGGGATAGGGAGGAGGATTGGAAGAAAAAGGGCAAAACCCATGGGTTAAGACAAGGATGCTTTAACAGGAAAATTCAAGAAAAGGAAAACAACAAAAATAACAACAATACTAATAAAAAGAACATATAAAGCAAGTGATGCATAATAAAACATTTCACCACTGGACTCATGATGTTTGGCCCGCTCCTGAATGAAAATCCCTCTCCCCAGCTGGCTCCCCCAGCTATATCCTGAGCATGACATATATTATCAAATATCCCCTTAGCTAGTTCAAGTCAACTATCCCATTTGTGTCCCTTCCCAGATTCTTGTGGAAATTATCCCAGCTGTACCCAAGACAATGGACAAGATATGAGCAAAACCTAATCTATAACCTTTGATATATAGAAAGACTGATGTGTTGTGTAAAATTCATGTGAGCCTTATAACCAATAAATTCTTAGTGTAAAATGCATATAGAATGCCAGTGTTCTTAGCAGAAGATCACAGTCAAATCCTTTTTGCATCCTCTTCTCCTACATCTTTAACTATTTTCCTCACTTTCAGTTTTTCACAAAAAGGGAAACAATTCTTTCCTCAAATTGCAACCCATTCTCACCATTAGCTGTTCCACAGCCTGCTGTTTTGAACACTGTTTTGAAGGTGGGAAGGTTGAGTTTTATTCTCCACATCAGCAGGGCAATAATAATATATGTATTTAAATATATATATATATATA
>NW_010254567.1:0-7713 GCF_000690775.1 Eurypyga helias
GGGGCCGCGTAAGGCGGGCTCCGGCCTGACGGGGTGAAGCGCTGCTGCCGGCGCCGGCGGCTTTGTCCCGTCCCTCGTGAGGGAGATGCGCCCCCGTGTACCCGACACTTCTCGGGACGTGGCCGGAGCCGGCGGACGCCCGGTCCCGCCAGGACCGGGTAGCGAGGAGTAGGGGAAGGCTGGCCGGCCTGGGAAAACCTACCCTGGTTTCAGCGAAGCACGGCAACACATGCTTTCTGCTTATGTGTTTTTATTTTTTTAAACATCACCGGCAATCCCCTAATTTAGAGGAGACAGACTCATCATTTCTAAACGCTCGGACTTGCTGGCACACTCGTTTACCGAGGGACTGACGTTCTGCGTCGTGTTGCAGGGAACGGAGGGAGTGACGAGCTGACTAAGGACCTCAGCATCTTAACCCCATTTAAGTATTTCTGCTGCTGCCATCAACTTGGTGACTGAACGCCTAGAGTGGGGTTTTCAGGGGAGCACACGCAGCTGTTTATCGATCCCTGCAGTGGGAGCCAAGTGCTGAAATGCTTCTGTGGAGCAGAGCCCTTCATCTATAGTGTAGATCAAGCCCATTTTGAACTGACTGCCTGGCTCCTTCAGGCAGATTTCAGAGGGCAGTTGCTCATTTTCTGAAGATATGTGCAAGTTCTCTGTTCCTCCGCTCGTCTTCTGTTTCCATGAGTTGCTGTACTTCTGATGTAAACCTCGAAAACCTGAGATGTTAATTATGTAAATGACGATGAGTACTATGGCATGTAGGCAGTGCTGCAAGCCAGTGTTTCTGGGCCTGTGTGCTCTGGTTTACGGTGGCATCGAGAGGGAGTTGTGTAATCGCAGCACTAGCCTGGGAACACCTATTCTAAATTATTGGCACCACCTGGGTAGTTACAGCCTGTTTCACATCTGCCTAGAAGAAGCTGAGCCACTGTCATCAGTTAAAGGTAGTTAACAGTCCCCTGGCTATGTGTAAGAACCCAAGCCAATAATTATGACTCAGTAGAGGCAAGACATCTGAAAAGAATTCAGATGAGTCTCCAAAAGAGTCATTCCTGCAAAAAGAAGTTAACCACCATTCTAGACACACAGTGATAACTGCACATACAAGTAAGAAATTAGTTTGTAAAAGTACCTGCTACGTTACCAACAAGAACTTCTGTCCCTCTGCCTTGTGGACAAAAAAAAAATTAAAGTCATTAGGAAGGTGTGACTGTCAAGTGCAGTTGTGACCTGTTGGGCTTCAGTAATTTGCTCGATAGTGTATTAAGGACAGAGAACTTGGTATCATCTGCCTCTCCAAAGTGTCGTCTACTAGATCTTTCTCTATTAGCTTCTCTTTTATGTTACCAAAAGAGTGATGGAAAAAACCCATCGCTTGTGCAAACTTTGCACAAGTCTGGTGGAAAGGATGGGACTTAGCTCACCTGAGAATGCACTTTGAAGGTTCCCAGAAGATAATTCTCGGTGCTTTGTGTAGTGCTGTAATCAAATACACCTGTACCCAGAGAAACGTATATTTTGCTAACACACACACCCACACCCCCTCTGGGCTCAGCAGCATGTCAGCCATCGTTTTAGGAAACTAGTGGGTGGAAATCAGGTATACGTCTACACCTCCAGGTTGGAAAGTTTTGAAGATGTGGAGCTGACACATCTTGCCCATCTCTGCTTTTCCTCCTTTCTCTGCTTTTTATTTGTCCTCTTACCTCTGAACTGCAGCAGGTGAGAGATGGGAGATTTTTGAATGGAGTTTCAGTTCTTTTTTCAGATTAGGGGCCTGTTTCTTAATCTGGTGGAGCGCTCGCTCAGAAGTGTAGGGGATGATTCTAAAAAAAAAGTGGGCTTCATTTTTTTTTTCCTATTTTCTATACTTCACAGCAGGATAAAGTGTCTAACTCTCCTCCTTCTGCTTCCAAGCCCTTTTGCTCTGACTGCAAAAAACCTTTCCTGTTTAGAAACGCAGATCTCTGGGGTTTTCAAAAGTTTTTGAAGATGCTACCTTGCTAAAGATCTAAACTCACAGCAATGGGAATCAAGGGAGCCTATAACCAGGTCAACAACTCATGCAACTACTGTGTAACATACAGATTATGCATATATATATTTTTTAAATGAAGTATATGTTATATAAGTATTCTAGTAATGATAGTAATTCCAGTCATTATGGTTATTCCAGCTCATCAGCAGTACAGAATCCTTGATATGAAAAGCGTAAAATCACAAACCTCCAAACATGTTCCAAAAATGCAGATCCTGAAGATACAAGGATAGCTGGTACGAGGAATTCTGGCTGCCTCCTTTTTTGCCTGCCTTAGTTGAATATTGCTATGTAATCACTACAGCTGTGTCTCTATTTATTAGGAAAGATAGTCTTCTGATCATTAGTCATTACACTTTATAGGTGCAGGCAAATCAGATGAGTTATTCCTTCTAACAAATTGCTTGTTTCTGCACCATTTAATAGCTTCACCCCTCTCTTCTACAGGAACATATGTTTTTTGGGGTTTTTTTGCTTGTTTCTCTCTTTATTCTTTATGAGGCTAACTTCATACGTACCTGGGTGATGATAATAGAATTTCACAAGTGTCGTGGTTTAGTCCCAGTAAGCAACCAAGTACCACACAGCTCTTCCCCCAGTGGGATGGGAGAGAGAATGGGAGCAAAAAGATAAGAGAACTTGTGGTTTGACATAAGAACAGTTTAATAATTGAAAGTGAAATAAAATAACTATACTAATACTATGTAATGAAACCACTACTACTATGTAATGAGATGGAATTAAAAACAGGGAAAAAGGGAAGGAAAACCCAATGATGCAACTGCTCACCACTGGCTGACCAACACGCAGCCTGTCCCCAAGCAGCGATTTCACTCCCAGCCAATTCCCGCAACTTATTGCAAACATCATGCTCAGGCAATGAGGTGTCCCTTTGGTCAGTTTGGGTTAGGGGTCCAGGCTGTGTCCCCTCCCAGCATGTTGTAGAAGAGAAGCTGGGATCACAGGTGCAGTATCAGAAACTCAAAGTCCTTGACTTGATACAAGCATACCTAAGCAACAACTGAAACCAACAAATAGTGTGCTATCAATATTCGTCTCAGCACAAATCCAAAACATAGACTCATACCAGCTACTGTGAGGAAAATTAGCTCTACCCCAACTAAAACCAGCACAAGTGTATTCATTTTGCTTATGGTTGAGGGTTTTGAAGCAGAACTGCAAATGGTTAACATGTAGGAGGAGCAGAGCTGAGGTTTGCAAGTATGAAGGCCAGCCAACAAGTCCTGGTTTGCACTTCCGTGCCATATGCATTGTCTCTGCAGTGGACAGCGTTATACCATTTACAGGTATTTGGGCCAGAAATACCTGTTCATGTCAGCAAATGATGTGGGATTAATGGATTCTAAAATCTGGAAAACAAATCCAGCTGAGTTGGTCCTTTTTCTGCTTCTCAGTAAAGGCTGAAGAACTTAATGAACTTTGGAAACACTTGCCTAACATAGGCCTGCCATTCTAAACTTCTTGTCCTTTTTGGTTTTTAAAGTCAAGTTCTGCTTGGGGGTATTTCACCAGATGCAGCTCCTCATCACTTTCTCTGCTTGCTCTGGGACTGTTGCACTCACTCACTGCCCCTTTTCACACCGCTTTTCTGGCTGCTGCCATCTCTTTCTTGCACCTGCTGCACCTAGGGAATTTAAACAGCACTGCCATTAAGGGTGAGTGAAGAATTCTGACTGGAACTAGTAATTGTGCATTGCAGAAGTACGTCTGAGTTGTGCCAGCATAGAGTTAACACAGATCAGGGGGAGCTTATTCCACAAGCTCCACATTCCCGCAGTGAGTGCAAGAGGGAGACACCTCAACAGGTGGAAGTCAGTGATGAAGGTGCCAGTCTGACCCCTAACCAAGTTCACACCGACCCTCAGGCTTGTTTCCGTAACCTGTGGCACAGGACCCAAACGCTTCTGATGGAAAACCAGGCGGCATTTGTTAGAGCAGTTGGCAGGTATTGTGTTGTCTGAACAATAGCAGACAGTGTTAAAAGCTGAAGGTCCAGCCTGCGGGGCTTTTGATAAGAGCAGGAAAGTTGATTTTGTTCTTTATGTCCACCAATGAAATTTCTTTTGCAGTTTTATATCATTTTCCCAGGGTTGCTTCTTTAGAATAGGAATCTCAAGATGATTTCTTTTTGTATAAAACATACTCTTTACTTTGTGAATGTCTGGGGGAGTGGCCACTCAACATTTGTAATACTTCTGAGCCGAGCATTTGTAATAAGCTCGAGACAATTTTTGTTCTTTTAAAAATTAAATGAGATTCATGGACAAACTGATAAGCTCCTAAGTTCTGTAAAAACAAAAGGACTGTAAAGGATAAGTCAAAATGTGTCTGTTAATAATCACCACTACAGAGCGCCAAGAGAAATTCAATCCACTGCAGTGGATTTAGCTCATCTTTCCTTCGGGTTTGTAGTTTGTCTTTATAACCTTTCCCCCCCTTATTTTCACAGGGCCAGCTTCCTTGCCGGATTCCTGAACAAGATGGAGCACCGATACTGGAAATGTGCTCTTGCTAACACAACAGTGCAGCCTTTCTCCTCTGTCAACAAGTCTAAGACGGTTTGTTTTGGTTTTTCAGAAGAAATACGCAGCACCTTTAGCAACAAGGGGAAGACTAGAACCTTACAAAGCACGTATCTCCTAATAATCAATAGAAAGGAGAAATTAATTTTTAGCTTAATTTTTGTTTATTTACTTAGGATACAAAACATGCTGTGGGATTTGCCCACTGATCTTACCCCTTGGGGTCAAACCTTATTGGTAGTCCTGGTCTGAATACCTGGGACTGGAAACTGGGAAATAGAGGAGGAGCCAGGTGAGCCAGAACTCCCAAAGATGTCCCTGCCCACCGCAGGGGTTTTGCAGAGGTGCTGGCAGAGAGCACACAACTGTGCTTCTACCACATCTTCCCATTTGATCAAGCCCAGAGGGGAAACCTTGCCTTCCTGCACACGCAGATAAAGGGACAGAAAAGATATAAACCCATTCTAAGGCGTTTGGGAGTTGCCTCTTTACCTTCGAGTTTCAGGTTATATTTAAAAAAATGAAGTTTTAGCCTTCAGGACTGCTAAGAAGGTGGTGAGGAGATGAGCTGACAGTGTTAAACACGAGTGTCCCCTTGAAACAAGAGTTTACCTTGTTTCAGGCTCGGAGAGATGCACCTTGGTGGGATTTTGCCCAGGAGGTGTACCACCCTGCAGACCGCATCTCCCACCAGCTGGTCAGCAGCAGATACAGAAGTAACGGGAGCGCAGCAGGCCCAGACCTGGCACCGATCGGGCGTACCTTGGCTCCACTAGCAACCGCTAAAGGTGTCTTCTGCTCCAGCTGGAAGCAAAGATGAATCTCCTGATGGAGGCAGAACATCCCTTTGCTGCTATTGTGCCTCTATGGTAGACAAGTATCGTCTCATTCCACACGTCCCAGGCCAGGAATAAGGGTATTGGGAAGGGAGAGGTGGCATAAGTAGAGGTGCCGTAGTCCAGCTGTTTCTGAGAACACTGGTATTTTTAAAATACGTAATTTATGGTTCTAATCCATCAGGATTAGTATTGCTTTTCATTTGAAATTATATTCTTTCGGTACTTTAGTACTTGTAGAATGTTTTCCACCGTTCCACTGAATTTATGCTACTGCATTAAAAGAAATCTCGAGCGTGAATGATGTTAACTGTTTATTTCAGGCATTTAATAATTGTGACCTTTTACCCTGAGAAAATAATGCTTCATGGCGGGACACAGAGCTTTCTGGACTGAAAGCTAAAAGCCAGTCTGGATAGCACAGACACTAAGCCTTCTGAAACCACCAGGGGTCTTCTGATCTGTTGGCAGTTTTATCCACGCTAGCTAAACCTGGAATTAAGGCTAAAAACCATCCATTGTTACTTAGTATTGATTTGGACCCTGTCAAAGTGCTTGGCACCGTGCAGAACAAGGCAGACAACAGAGTTAACGACAACTCTTACCAGGCTGTGTGTTGAACGGTAAAAGACATCAAAAGCGGCTCACTATGGAAACTGGAATAATTGGCTGGTAAAGCTTCCCGAGAAACATACGAAGCAAACATTTACAGAGGTTATCGGGTGGCGTCTTCAGTTTCATCCTAGCTAGTCTCAAATTAGCAAGCCTGAAAATTGGGTTTATTTTTTGATCACAAAGTTAAGGTGGTGAAATGAAAAACATTGTGGAAAAGTGCGTATTAAGGAGAAAAAAGGAGACATTTGTCACTGGTAGGGTTTTATATCTGATACTCTCTGAACTGAAGCGAGAGGTAGACGGACATCTATTATTACGTAAAAGCAGTGACATTAAATGATCGTATTACGTAGGAGGAAAACACCTATCAAACCTGTCCCTGGCAGACAGAAGAAGGAACAGCGCAAGCACTTCAACACAGGCAGGCCCGTTCCCGGCACCATCCCGTCCAGACAGGCCGCCATCCCTCCGTATTCCCTTCCTCCCAGAGGCCAACAGGATACTTTAGCAGGCGAGTAATGCAGCAGTCGGGGAGACCCGAAAAGGCTCCGCTCTGGGCAGCCTGCTTCCAGATTTGTACGGAGGAACGCCGTCAGGAGCAGCGCAGACAGCACGTGCTGCAGCCCATGGTTCTCTGCTTCTTCAAGGGTGGTCGCCACTGGAGCTGACAGGCCTCGACTTCAAGGTGTGCCAAGGTGGTGCTTCCTGACGGTCCTCCCTGCCAAAAGCTCGAGCTGCTGTGGGTTCACAGGGACTGGGAACATTGATGGTAGGGCAGCCTGCTGAGGGAGGGTAAAAAAGCCGAGGTAGGGGAAGAGAGGGAACAAGCACCCCAAAGCATTCAGCTGGGGAAGTCATCCGGTTGGGAGATGGGAGAGTAGCAGGGAAAACACTACATATGCTGGTAGAGTTCTCACTTGTTTCCTTGGTCCCTGCTCGTAGGTACTTTTGGAAACAAGATCCTAATTAAGACTTTCGGCAACCCAAAAGCTGTCTGCTCCATTACACTTTTATTCACTCTAGTTAAGCACCTCATGGTTTCCAAACTGGGTCAAGGCACTGCAGGCAGCTGGGCTCTGTTTTCCTTGGCCTGGCCTGAAAGAAGACAGCAGTAATGCAGAGCGAGAGAAGCATCCTCGTGCAACACGCATCCTTTGCTTGCCCTGATGCCGGAAGGGAAGCGGACCTGGGCAACCAGCTGGCTGACACAGGCGGGGTCCCTCACTGAGCATCCAGCAGCAGTTGGGGTCGGTTTTGACGATACCCAAGTTGGGTAGGGCTCTGCGCAGGTACGCAGAAACGGGGGAGCGTGGTTTTGAGACCGACTTGGCAAATCCAGCGTGGGAATGTCGCGCTGCGTTTCCTTCGGAGGTGAACGGGCTGCCTTGCCGTTCCCTGGCCTGCCGGGCACTGTAAAACGGATCCCCCGCCGTTTGCCCAAACTGACTGGACGCAGCAGAAGCCGTTTTGTTAAACCATCCCGTGTTTCCCACAAACATCCCCACCAAAAGCCCCGTTAAGAAGAAACCTTGCGCTGACGCAACTGAACTGGAGCTCCGGGCTGGCTGACCCCGCGGAGCAGAGCGGAGGCGGCCGGGCCGCGTACCCCCAGGCTCCCACCCGAGCTCCAGCACGCCGGACTCACCGCGGGACCTCTCCCAGGAGCGCCCTC
>NW_010254568.1:0-6822 GCF_000690775.1 Eurypyga helias
TGCACAAGTCCAGGTAGATGACGTGAATAAGTCATAAGCCTGTAAAGATAAGACAAAATGGAAAAACGTGAAGGAATGGAACAAAACAGAACAGAACAGAAAAGAATAGAATAGTCCAACTTCATAGATGAAACATTACATTGAAAGATACATTCAACGTTCTTTTGAATAGCTGAAGATGGAACAAGAACACATTTGTTAGTGTCAGAAAATAAAATAACATAATAAACAAAACACAGAAAGCTGGAATAAAAATGTCTTACAAGTGTTATAAAAAAAAAAACAAACCCAAAAAAACCCCTTACAGATGTTATATAGAATCTAGGTACTTAAAACTTATATCAATTCACATATTATTGTTTATTATTTAAATGTATTACTTCTGGTGTCCCACAGAAAATACTTTATCTTCATTACTTAATTCACAAGAATTTGCAAACATTTTGAAATATTTAAAGTTAAGGGTTTTTTTCCAAAGCAGAAAACAAGCAAAATAGTACAACTGGCATGAGGATTTCTTTAAATAAAGGAACAGATAATTACAAATATCAATTTTATTTATTTCTGTCTTTGGGTTGGTCCGTAAGTGTCGTATCAGCACATCCATAGCAAAAAAAAACAGCTGCTCAAGAACTTTAAATATTTCTCTACTTCTGCAATTCATAGCAGGACCAAAAAAAAAAAGTTTGAATGCTGTTTTCTTTCTCCTTAATGTGTTCTTTTAGGATCATCCTAGCCTAGCTTTAAATAAAGCAATTGGGTACAGGTGGCACAAGATGGGGATAGCAACAACTGACTTATATAAGGAATTATAAAAACTTTTGTTCCCCTCAGGGATCTATCTAGTTGTTTATGCACATATTTTTTCTTTCAAGTGGAAAATGTATATCAACCTCTGTCTGTGTATCAGAAATATTTTTTTGTTAAAAGACATAGTATAACTTAATAAAAAAAATCTTTGAGCTGTTATGAAGGTGCAAAATGATAAACACATGATATAGAGTATCTCAAATGACTTCTGAAAAGCAGAAACATAAAATTATATGGTTTGTCTCCTTCTGAATTTTCACTCATGTTTTCTTAATGGTTGTTTAAATGTCAGCAGCACCATGGTGTAAGGCAAATAACATCCTAAAAATAAAATTTCTGTAAGTCTATGTTAGTTAATAGTCCTCTAATACATTCCTAATTGCAACACAAGTTGTGGTTAAAAATACATTTTTCCCTGGAATGACCTTTAGGAAGCCCTGTGTGTGTGTACATGCACACAGATATATTATTCACATTTTGGAGCACAGCTCAATGAAGAAGTCCAGGGATGACATGAGTAGTTCTCACTACTTGCAGCATTTCTGTAACAGAAAGAAGTAAAATTTTATGTAAGGCATACGAAGCATTTAAGCTATAGCCTAATTCAACCTCTATCAGAGATGGAAGGATTCTTTTTTTCTTTAAGGTTCAAAGTCAGTACATGATAGCCTGTCTACCTTTGCATCTCCACAAATAATAGCAGACTCACTGTTAGACTTCCTTTGGGTTTGGCTTTGTAAGACTGTCTGGTTTTATTTGAGTGACACAACAGATAAATCTGCCTGCACTCATGTTTTGATATTTATAGCTAAGTAACAAATCATCAACTAATTATGTGAGCAGAAAGCCAGTGGACATAATGTATGCTTCTCAGTTCCCAACTTCTGCTTCAACTAAATTACTACTGAAGAAAATGATAGTAGTGACTTATTCTGTTAAAGTAAATGGGCATGACCCTCCTGGTACAGCATAAGTCCTTAAATAGCCAAAGTTGTTCCTACAGCTCAGAAAGATAAGCCTAGATATTTCCAAAAGTGACCAGAGAGTATTGATTCCTTCTCCTTTCTGCCTTTTTAATTCCCTTCTAGGTTTCTTCCCACTAACCCTCTGGTCACTGATGCTTGTAAGACTGCTATAAAACAAAGATACTCTATAATACAGCAAGCTCAGAGCTTAAAAAAAAAAAAAAAGTTTTCTACTAGATGCTCCTTCCATAACTAGTTACATAATTATAAAGCTGTAACACCTTTCTCACATAGGGAGACAGAAGAAATCAAAAAATGTGAAAGGGAGTCTATTCTTCATAAGTCAGCAAACAGATCCATAACTAGATTGTATATACAGCAAACCATAAACTCTTCTGAAAACCCAATCTTAAATAATTTTTTAAAAAATCACAAATTAAAACCTTAGCATGTGTTAAAAAATAGAGAAAAACCAAAGGAACTGTATGTGCATTCCCGTTATTGCATTACATCTTCTTTCTTTGTTGTGAATAATTTCACATGACAGTGAAAAGGAGAATGAGCACAAAAAGCTTTCAAGTTATTATTCAGGAAAAAAAAAAAAAAGCAAACACCACTGGCACAAATACACATTGTCATGAGTACTCACTGCATTTTGCAAACACCAGCTGAGTATAAAAAAATTAGTGCATTGTACCTGTTCTTTGAGTTTTTATTTTTTTAAAGTTCTACTTTGGAAACTTGTAATTGCTTCAACAAACACGTGCTGTACACTTTAATATATGGAGAGGAAAAGAAGATGTTAATTTGTCTTCATATATTTATCATGGCCAAAGTAACTTGTTTTAGGCGCTCGACTTAGAACTTTTTTTTCCTTTTTAATTTTTCTTCTTTAACAAAATCCTTTTAGGTTTCTTAAACTGAGAATATAAATTAAATTTTTCTTTTCATTTTCCTATATCATATATGCTGTCAAGCAGCAGTAGTGGCTTGTATGTTACCAGAGTCCAGTTTGCTACTCAGAAAATTGTTACTACATTTTTCTTATCGTGTTGATAATTTATTATACCTGCCCCAATATAAAGCAAGCATATGAGCACATCAAGTAGCCACGATGGTTCATTTTGATTTATCTATTTAGAAATAGTAATGATGAAATAGTGTTGGAATATCAGCAGCTTGTATATATTAAATTACTCTAAGGATTATTTTACACAATTATTATTTTGAAATAGTTTTAAATAGACAAACTATTAAAGACTCCATTTGTTTTTCTTTTTCACATGTACATACACATATGCTCAAGTGAAGTTAGATGAAAGTTGAAGCTGAAATTAGCAGTTGCCTCAGGGCATTACTGTAATTACGAGGCCATTTAAAATATATCAGTATCATGTCTAATATAATAAAATTAGAGTCATAGCTGTAGCACAATTAAGAACAAGAAAGGTTGTCAGATACTGTTAGGTGAAATCAGAGCTAAAATAAGTATATTAACCGTATAATTATGGCCACTGCTTTTACCAGAAAATTGCCTGCAAAAAGAGGTTCTTGATAATTCTCTTTTTTTTCTTTTTTTTTTTTCCTTTTCTTTTGTTTTGTCTCTCCTCAGGAAGTGGATTTATTGAAATACAATGGTATAACCGCCTCTTTAGGACAATATAATGAGTAACAGGGAAACAAGGAAAATATCAAGATGTTAGGTTATGCAGAAATTAAAAGTTTTTATCTGTAAGACTGCATCATAGAAATAGGCCTAATCATTCACATTAGAATTATTCAGAATTTGCAATTTTAAGTAAGGGATTTTTTTTTTCTTTCTTGGCATTAATAAGAACTTTTGACAGCAGAAGTTAGGCAAAGTTTAAATGGAATGAGTAATAAGTGAGTGCATCAAGGTTTTGCAATTTAAGGTCCCTCTGAGATTGTGAATTTATTTCCAAGCACTCAGATCTTTTCAGGGATAGATAAATGGACATGGAAAGCCTACCACTGTGGTTAGGGACAGGACGCAAAAGCCTAAGACAACTGCATTCAGGATTCTTTCCACAAGGTGAGACCAATACTGATGGGAAAAAAACATTAAATCTGGGACAGGAAAAATGCCAGTATGAAGGATGCAGGGTGAAGGTGTGGGATACACAAAAGCTGTTAAGGAGAGCATGATCCTGTAAAAACCCAAAAGCAACAAATATATTTGCCTCTTAATTAAGTAACACTGTTATTCAGTCTTGCAGTCCATTCCTCTGTATCCTGAACAGCTGAACATAGCCAGGTGGCTGTTTCCAGGCTTTGCTTGCTTGACAGCATGTGTGGTAGCATTGATGAGAAGTTATGTCTGTTTTGGTTTTTTGAGACTGAAGTGCCCCAAACCACAGAATATTTTAAGTTCTTATCTTGATATTTTTATGGCTTGGAGGGTTCTGGGTTTTTTTCTTAGTTTTTTGTTTCATTTCAGTTTTTCTTTTTAATATGGGAAAACATTTTTGTACCTAAATAAAGATGCCTTTGCAAGAAGCAAGTAAAGATCCCTGAAAGGTATCAACATAGAAGTAAAACATTTTCTTCCACTCAATTGTTGCACAAGGGACACATTTAGTTCAAAATATTCAACCACTCCAAAGAGAAAAGACATCTGGGTTCAATTCATAGAAGCCTAGGGCAGTTAAAAAATGCTTCTAAAACAACATAGAAGCAGGAGGAGATGATTGTTTCTCAGACTACAAAGGAATCTCATCCATTATGCAGAGACTTAACAAAAAGATATAACAATTTAAAAAAGAAAAAAAGAAGTAATTAAGGAATATTCAAGGCAGAGAAAAGGAATAGAGAGAAAGATTGCTTTTGTGAGAGTGGTGTGGATGTCTCCAATCCTCCTTATTGTGTTTATAAAGAGATACATGTATTATAATGAAGATCAGCCTTATGAAAATGCCTGGAAATTATGTAATGTTTTAACTACATTATGTTGCTATATCTAACCAACTATACAGATATTCAACTCAGATATTTCTGGAACACCTACAGTCTGTAGACAACCATTCATTAAACCAGTTTTCCTATTACTGACTTCTGTGAACATACCATCATATTCCCAGCTATTCAATTTTATGCTGTGGGATGATATTCTTTGACCACAGTGGCCAACATTTTTGTGATATCATCAGAAAAAAATATCTTTCATTGTGTCTTAATTCATGTAACAACAGTCTTTTTTCTTGCCTGACCTTAAAAGGGTAAATAGAGATATTTATATAAGTAGCATCCTGTGGCATATTATCAGTAGGTTATCTTCACTTCATAGAAGTTATTTGCCTTTTACCTGTGAAAATTTTTAATATCACACTATAATTTTTTATGACAAAGAATTTAAAGGAGTACCAAACAGAACTTCTGTATAGCACCAATTACTATTTTCCCCTATTTTATTTATTTAGTCATCTGGTTTCTAAACCAAATAATACTGTTTTTTTGTTATTGTTGTTTTGTTATATTTTCTCTTTCCACCCTATCTTAATTTAGGGAGAAAAAAAAGCTTTTTTTTAAAAAAATGCAACCTTCCATTTCTCTAATGTAGACTTTCTGTAATTTACTAATAGAGCCTTTTTCCTGAGGAGTGACATTTACTGAAATACAGAACTTGAAAAAAAAAAAAATGTGCAGAACCTACTCCCTCATCTCCTATTCAATGAATACAGGACAGTAGGGTGAATTTCAGAGATTCATTAAGCGTAAGACATAAATGTCTTGATGGAAAGCATGAAGAAAGGAGGAATAGAAAAATGCAGTGAAAAATACAGAAAAGGAATGAGTTAGGACTTACATTTAGTGTCTTTATTTTACACTGGGGTGAAATACTTGAAGACCAAGAAGTTGTAATTTGCAGTTATTCTCTGTCTTTGATTTACTGTGTCCAAGCCAAGTGAAGAACGTGCCAATATACCATTTCTAGGCTATACTACTGAGGCTGTCAGCCAGTAAAATTGAATTACCTAGTACAAAACAGATGTTTTACTTCCTTAAGTATTTGCTGTTTACTTTCATAGCATAAAAAAAGCTGAGCAAAATACGTTAAACCAAAAAAGGAGGAAGAGAAAGACAAAAGCATTCAGGAGAAAAAATTGTTACTCCAAAAAAACCGAGTAAAGAGAATGAGAAGCATTAAAAAGCCCAACTAACAAAAATACTAAAAAGTATTGATTAATATTTAACAAACTAGAATACCTGTTAGTTATTTACTGTTCTATTTATGAAAAACATAAGCCTACAAAATACATAGGAATATTCTCTCACTGGGAATTCAATATGTAGACCGTGTGTGAGATTATGGTCCAACTCAAAGCATCTGAAGGACATAAAGACATAGTTCTAAAACCAGATCCCCTAAAGACCTCTAAATCAGGGTTCTGGGTTGATTATACAATTTCTCAAGAAATCTAGGCTCTGCAAAATGAGTTTTTTAAAAGAGCTTGAATGAAGAGAACTTCAGTTCAAAATCCTTTTGATGGTGATTTAAGATACTGAAGATTAATGACCGCTGAATGTCTACTTGAAAAATGTAGCACAAGAGCTTGGTTTTGCTCATTCACCTAAGGAATGTACAAATCTCACATGAGTCAGTTAAGGACAACTGAATCTGATAGACAGAAAGATCCAGTGATTCTTTCCTCCTGGTTCCTTAGAAGTAATGCTATTGCTTTTCTCTTTTGTTGGGTCCAGCCAATAACACAGCTGAGGATGGATTCCCAATAAACATATGGACACAAACACTCACATGCAACTAGTTCACATGTAAACTTGACCTCTTCTCCCTATTTTTCCATGTTTATTTGCCCTTGATCCACTTTTATCCCACTCTTTCTCTGCCTTTATCACCTCCCAAATAAAACCAAAAAAGCCTCGATTTTTTCCTAATTAGTCTTGGGTAAACTATTATTGTTTCCCCGTATACCACAACTTCATCAATGGTGTTACCAAGGTGTTCCTGTCCTAGTGAGATTCATAGAATAAGAGAATGGTTTGGGTTGGAAGGGACATTAAAGAACAC